>NC_060893.1:18730524-19030524 GCF_014805685.1 Silurus meridionalis | reverse complement strand
TTTATGATTTATTCTTTATTAATTAGTATGTTTAACATGTATGTTTTTTCAGTGCTAATATCTCAGCATGCTAACATTTATTTAAACTCTTGAATAGTTTGAATAATAGCTTCTTCTTCTTTTTTTTTTAAACGAAGCTTTTTTTGAAATAATAAAATATAAGCATCTGCTAAAATCCCACAAGTTAGACAAGAATCTCTGAAATGTATAACAAAACACGACATTAAAGTACCATTAAAAATGAAAAAATAATCAGAACTAATTCAAACCAAAGTCTTTTATCATCGCACAATTTGTTCTCCATTTGTCTTGAGATCATTCGTTCATGTTCAGAAGTTTGGCAGTAGATTAGACAGTCTATTAGTGTTCAGAGAGTACTATAGTGGATCCCAAAGGGAGTTAGTTGACCTGTCCTCTGTTAGATGTCAGAAAATAGTTTTGACTACTTGCACAGATTCAACTGATGTTCAGGTTCTCGCATTTCAAAACATCAGAAAGTCCTTGCACCTAGAGTCTATTCGTCATAATTAAGTGATACTTTTCCTGCTGGGGATTTTCCGTTAAGGCTTCTGACACTGCAGATGTCGTTTTCTTGACTTCTTTTAACTTTGTACCTCTTGCAAACCTTTCTCTGAAAGTTGTTTATGAAAATTCAGTAGTAAATTTCCTGAAAATGGAAACATGGAATTTAATATATTTTTAACTTCAAGCCTTAATTAAGAATCAGTTTTAATTATTATTACTGATTACTGATTTATTTCCCACAATCTTGTACCCTGTCATGGAATGGCCCAGACTATATTTATCAAGTGTAACGAAAATATAAATGTTATAAATATTGATTTTATAAATAAAACATGATTAAGTAAAAGAACAGACAACATGTTCTAAACAGGCACATATAGAGATACAAGTAGGAACTTTTCCTTATGAACAGATCGATATGAAGCTTTCAGGGCAAACCAAGACCACGAGTCTTAAAATGAAATGCATTTGTAGCATTACTCATTCTTTTTTAGTAACTACTTGGTTAATTTTGTTTACAAATCTTAATTTGTAAAAAAAAAAAAAAGATCCCAGTTAAATTCATTTAAAAGTATTTTAAGCGAGTGCAAAAAAAACCCTGCTTTAAAGAGAACCATCTCTAATTGTAATCAATAAACTTGATTGATGGAGTTGAAGTTGAAGATTATGGACTTTGCTTGAAAACATTATTTATTTGTGTTTGAACCATTAACGTTTTTAGAGGAATATTAATGTATTTTAATATTTAATATTTAATATAATGTATTGAAATTAAAGATGTAATACAGTAATTCTCAGTACTCCTTTTTCTCATAATTACATGATAAAACACAGTGCTTTAGTCCTGTTTAAATAATCTGCTGAATTCAGTGGCAAAAAGCAAATTGTTTTGCATAATCTTTTGTGAATCTTCTTTTTAACATTGTAAAATCTTAGGCGTCTTAATTCTTTAAAAAGGATCTAATTTAGTAGGTATGTGAGTGAACTTGAATACTTACATTTAATGTCTTCTTTGGAACACTTGTTTAACTTTTTTATTATTTAACAGTTATGTAACTGCTATTTTATTTGTTTTTATGACACTTAATATGAACTAGAATAAAAGATCGGTTCCAAGCAAGGTTTCAAAACTTTAGCTGGTATTATACGTGTTCAAAAGGTACAAGCGAATGACATCAAACCTGCGCCTAGTTTCTATTGACATTCTTTAGAAATGTTATAAAGTCATGACCAGACTATAAGGAGGCTCAACTCACCCCCGAACTTAGACATTAAAGAGTGAGAGGAAATGGTAGTCTGAATAAAAAGAGAGTGATCCATATCGTCTGACTCACATACTGGATTTTTTAGCGTTTCAGTTAAAGATGTATGTAGCAGATCCAACACGTGCTAACATACTTCCCCTTCTCTCCCACTAGACCGCACTGTGTTTGAGTGGATGTGTGAGAAACATCAGCATGATGTCCATCATCTCCCTGTGAGTTTTGTCTCCCCTTGCTGGTGCCTCTTTTAACATCGGGTTTTGTCTGATTCTTATGATTTATTTAGATTATGTGGACAAGTGCTCTATATTTATTTCTGTTGAAGCACCTTTTTTGTTGGTCTGTTTACTGTTGGTTTCTTATGTGTGGTTTTTTGGGTTCTTGACCTATTCCCATGTTCTAAAATATGCGTATTGGTGGACTGTTCATGTTAAATTTCCTCATAGATTGCATAAATTGTCATTCACTTAATCAAATGGCAAAATTGTAAGTTGCTCTGTATAAGACTTTTGTATAAGAAATGTTTTTTTATTTTTATTTTATCGGTTTTGAAATTATTTTTGGATCATTTGAACCTGTACAAGGCTAAAACCCATACAAACATGCATTCATACATACATACATACATACATACATACATACATACATACATACATATATTCATACATACATACATACATACATACATACATACATACATATATTCATACATACATACATACATACATACATACATACATACATACATACATATATTCATACATACATATATTCATACATACATACATACATATATATTCATACATACATACATACATACATACATACATACATACATATATATATATTCATACATACATACATACATACATATATTCATACATATATATTCATACATACATACATACATATATATATTCATACATACATACATACATACATACATGCATACATACATACATACATATATATATATATATATATATATATATATATATATATATATATATATATATATATATATATTCATACATACATACATACATACATATATATATATATATATATATATATATATATATATATATATATATATATACATACATACATACATACATACATACATACATACATACATACATACATACATACGGTTCTTTCTTAGAGGTGAACATGATCATGACTCTTTTATCAGTCTTTAATTGTGACAGTATTTTTAGTCAGTATTTTGAGGATGTGAGTTCTGAGATGTGTGGTTTCACATGTATTGGAGAAATTATGTGTTTGTCCTTTACTTTATATTCCTATTTCTTTTTCTTATTTTCTTTTTACCATTGCAATCTCTCTTATAAAGGCTCTTTTCTGTAAAAAAAAAAAGCATCTGTTTAAAGTACAAGATGTATGATTACACATTCTGTCCAGACTTCATATGCATTCAGACAACACTGTACTTTTTGATATTTTTGGCCTAATGGTCACATTATGTTGCGCAGTACTGAGCTTTAAAGCAACGTTGTTTATGTGTGCTGTATTGTAGGCAAACACTTACGTCTTTTAGGCAGTTCCTTTTCTAAACAGATATCATGTAAACCAAGCAATGTTACTAAACAGGTTCCCAACCCTGTCCTGGGTTACACACATCCTGGTTATGTCCTGTAAAGCTTACTGTTTTGCTGTTCTAACTCAACCACTTCAACTCAGGAAGAGATATTAATTCACTGATGATAGTTGATGATAGTTGAATCAGGTGTGTTGAAGTGTGGAAAACACTAAAATGTGCAGGAAAAGAGGGTCTTCAGGACCAGATGTGAGAGCCTGTGTTTGTTTGTAAAAATCGTTACTGTCACAAATTATTCGAACACACACACACACACACACACACACACACACACACACACACATATAGTATCTCACAAAGTGAGAGTACCTTTAGTATATCTTCTCAAGTAACAAATCTATAAAAATAAAAAATGTGTTATATTAGGAGTAGTAACACTTGTATAGCAGTTAGGTGCTTGCTGCTAAAGTTACATGATGTCATTTGGCTATTTCTGAATATAGAAGCTGAACTGAACACTGTAGCAAAACATGGACTGTATGCATAAACTCCATTACTTTGTAGATTAGTCATCAAATTTATTCAGCAGTAAAATGGAACATTATAGAGAATATAACCATATATATATATATATATATATATATCCTGATATATCAGATTTATAATAATCATAATAAATATGTATTGTAACTGTTGCACATTAACATACCATTAGATGAAATAAGATTAAGTTCACTCACTTCCATGCTGTTGTAATAATCAATCAATAATTAAGTAGTGTGTTGCCCCAAATGTCTTGTTTCTCTGTTATGTGTGTGTGTGTGTGTGTGTGTGTGTGTGTGGGTACAGTATCTCACAAAAGTTAGCACACCACTCACTATTTAGCAACCATTTTGGTAAATGTTCTGAAGATACAATAATATACAGTAGTAATTAAACTTGGATATATTTTAGAGTAGTAAATGTGCAGCTTGTATAGCAGTTTGGATTTACTGTCCTCTGAAAATAACTCAACATACAGCCATTACTCTCAAAATAGCTGGCAACTAATGTGAGTACAACCTAAGTGAACATGTCAAAACGGTGTCCAAACTGCTATCATGCACTGTCTTAATCCTCCTGGTTATGGAATTCATCCGAGCTGCACAGGTTGTTTTTGGGATCCTCTTCCATGCCTCCATAATGACATTACGGAGCTGCTGAATGTTGGACACATGGCGCTTCTCCACCCTCTGCTTGAGGATGCTCCACAGATGCTTAATAAGGTTTAGGTCTGAAAACTTACTTGGCCACTCCATCACCTTCCTCTTTATCAAGGCAGTTGTCATCTTGATGGTGTGTTTTGAAGCGTTATTATGAAATCTGCCATTTAGCCCAGTTTCTGAAAAGAGGGCATTGTGTTCTGCTTCAGAATGTCAGAGTACATGTTGAAATCCATGTTTCCCTCATTGAACCACAGCTCCCAAGTATGAGCAGCACTGTTGCAGCCCCAGACCATGATGATACCACCACCATGCTTGACTGTAAGCAAAAAGGTCAAGTTTATTTCTATAGCGCTTTTTAAAACCGACATTGTCTCAAAGCAGCTTTACAGAAATCAACAGTTAAGGTGAATGGTGTATATTTATCCCTGATGAGCAGCCGTGGCGACTGTGGCAAGGAAAAACTCCCTTATATGTTATGAGGAAGAAACCTTGAGAGGAACCAGACTCAAAATGGAACCCCATCCTCATTTGGGTGACATCAAGACTGTGATCATGGTCTTTAAGCAATACAGAATACAGGAGAGTGAGAAATACATGAGCACTGGAATGTAAGATTATGAGTAATGTTCTTTCTACAGTCTTATACAGTCTTTTGTGGTTATAAAACTAAGAGCTACTAAGCAACTCATAAAATGGCTCAACATTTGCGATCATTTTAGATCCAACACCAGCTTCTCCATGCCAGAGCCTTTAAACACTCAAAGAGGTCAAATGTCAAAACTCCAATTGGCACTGATACGTCTCCAGATGGTTCGTGATGTTTGCGGGGTCGGCATCTACTTCTCCACAATCTTCATAAGGTGGGACGTGACTGGGGCTGGAGCAACCTCAGGATGCCACAGGATGGGTAGAGAAAGAGAAGCAGTGGAGAGGAATTAGCGTAGCTGCTGTTCATGATATTAGCAGCACAAGTTAATAATGTGCATGTGATCAGATGTTCTGGAGCACAAGGTTATCATGTGATGTGTGTTATGTGTAGGCTTTGCTAAAAAGATACGTTTTTAATCTGCATTTAAACTGGGAGAGTGTGTCTGAGCCACGAACACTGTCAGGAAGACTATACCAAAGTTTAGGAGCTAAATGTGAAAATGCTCCACCATCTTTAGTGGACTTTGCTATTCTAGAAACTACTAGAATTCCGGAGTTTTGAGATCTCAGGGAGCGTGACGGATTGTAGCGTGTTAGAAGACTGGAAAGATAATTGGGAGCTAAACCACTTAGTGTTTTGTAAGTAAGAAGCAGTAGTTTGTAGTCGAAACTTAACAGGTAGCCAGTGTAGGGACGATAAGATTGGGGTTATATGGTCATATTTTCTCGGCCTTGTGAGAACATGAACGCATGGACGAGCTTCTCTTCATCAGATTTAGGTAACATGTTTCTCAGCTTAGCAAAATTTCTAAGATGAAAGAAGGCTGTTTTTGTAACATGGTTGATATGATTTTTAAAAGACAAGTTGGTGTCTAAAATAACTCCCAGGTCTTTTACTGTTGAACTAATAGTTACAGAACATCCGTCTAAATGCAGGTTGAAATTCTGGAGCTTCTTTGTACTGGTGTTTGGGCCGATGAGCAAAATCTCCGTCTTATCCGAATTTAATAATAGAAAGTTATGAGTCATCCAGTCTTTTAGTTCTTTAACACACTCTCAATTAAGCTGTATTGTCTGTTTTTTATGAGATATTTAGCTGGGTATCATCAACGCAACAGTGGAAGCTAATCCCATGCCTTCTAATAATATTTCCTAAGAGAAGCATGTATATTGTGAAAAGCAGGGGTCCTAGAACTGAACCTTGTGGCACGCCATAATTTACTTGCAATAACCTGGATAGCTCTCCATTTAAGTCTACAAAATGCTAATGATTAGACAGGTAGGATTTAAACCAGCTTAATGCCTGTCCCTGAATGCCGATGTAATTTTGTAAGCATTCTAGGAGAAGATCGTGATTTATAGTGTTGAAAGCAGCACTAAGATCTAGTAAAAACTAACAGAGAAATGTAGCCTTGGTCTGAAGCGAAAAACAGGTCATTAGTGATTTTAACGGACCTTTTAAGCAGACCTTTCGCTTCTGCAACCTCTAAAGCAATGCTGCAGCACTCGTGTCTGTTTTTTGAAGCCAGTTTCTGCACCTGACACACAGCACGAGAACTCGATTTCTTTCTCTTGCGAGGGCTGTTCGAAGTGGAACCCATCTTGGAAAACCTCTGTATGACCCTGTCCTCTGTACTGTAACTCAGTTTCAGGGTGTTATCGATCTTCTTATAGTCTAGGCCATCAAGATACACACATTTGTATGGTCCTGTCAAGCACACTAAAACATGAACATAATGAATATGACATGTGGCTTTCCATGGATAAACAACATACAGCTGTTATCACTTAGGGTGTACTCACTTTTGTTGCCAGATATTTAGACAATAATGTATATAATAATGTAAATATATCCAAGTTTCATTTCTTTAGTCCTGTCACTTGAGATATTGTTTGCTGAAATGTGAGGGGTGTAATATATATATATATATATATATATATATATATATATATATATATATATATATATATATATATACAGTATATATAATGACAAAAAAATGGTTAACAGATAGCATGTCATATTAAGCTTTGAACAACCTTAATATAGATTTTAATGGTCTTAAATACAAATCAACAACAAAAAAATAAACAAATGCTGTATATCTTTCTCTACTATATCAATCTCAGTTCTATTTAACATTTTATTATCAGGCCTGACATAGGATGCATCAGTGTAGAAAATAAAAATCCCAGTTTTAATTTTACATCAAATATTTTAATCATTATCACTGCCTTTGCCTTGTATACAAGAAGACTATAGAAGTGAATTTTCCTGCTTCTTGTCTTTCCATAAAGAGTTCACTGCAGCAAAGAAAGCAAGTACATGGTGGTACAAGTGATCTCAGAAGTGCATTTCTTTTATATTTACCATTGATTTGTTGTCAAGGCCATCAAAAGCTTTATATTTGCCAATTTAAAATTGGTACATTTGTTTGTTTGCTTGTTTGTTTGTTTTTGATCCAGATATTGATTTGAAGCTTTACATTTAACCTTTTCATAACCCGATAAATAACTGACAATGAGCTCCCATGAGCTTTTACAAAACCAGTTTTATTTTTGAAAGCCTTGTTTTCTTTGTAAAACAACATAAAAAAAATATAAACTCAATGAAACAGAAATATCAAGAGGAAAATAATATCTAGAGGAAAATATTTTTTTATCAATGACAAACAGTGACCTCAAGAGGGCAGTAATGCATTACTGTTCTTCAAACAAACCTGCTCTTTTTTTTTAACAGATCAGTGATACCAGAGTCTTTTAAGGTCAGTCTTGAGGTACTCAGAACGCATTTGCCTGTCGATTTAATCTAAAGCATCTTACTAGTGAACTTTAATCAGGTTCCTATCAGATCTTAACCGGTTGAAGGTTTAGGATCTTGATTTTGATAATTGAGGACTAGTTCTAGGCCTAAAAGTTTGTGAACCTTTGTCAAATAAGTACATATAAATGTAGATGAAACAATAGTTATAGCAACTTTGATGTCATGAACATCCCTACAAGTTTGATTTGGAAACTTCTGAGAGTGATTTGCTTTAGAAAGGTCTTTACATCACAAGTAAAATTCTTTCTTCTCATATCCCAGTGATGTTAGGAAGCTGGGGTCAAAGTACAGAGTCAGCCATGATACATTACAACTGGAGCACTGATGGTTAAGGGCCTTGATCAGAATCACAAAGAGTGGCAGCTTGGCAATACCGGGGCTTGAACCCCGACATTCTGATAGTTAACTCAGAGCCTTATTCACTGAGCTAGCGCTAGTTCACATCCCGGCTTGTTTTGAGTGTAAACCCGAGTATCAATGCTGAAGCTATAAATCTCTCACCTGTCTGGACTTCGAGTTACCCTGCATGTAACTCACCCCGCCAGAATGTGACATGTTCAGCTGACTCGTTGTAGAAAACTGGACAGAGTGTGAAGTATGACATCCCAGTAATAAGAGAATGTTGTGTGGTTGTAATAAAAAGCACGAGTGTTTACGCTAACTTGCTCCTGAATATAGGTTCCCAAACCTACTGGAAGGCTGACTGCGCGTCTTTGACGATCCAGACCAGATCCCCCACACCTCCAGTCCTGTAAATCCGAGACTTTTCAAAAAGGCCACTTTGTTGCGGCACTGGTCAGTCATGTTTCAGGTGCAGCCGTGCCCACCGGGGCCCTGTAAAGCCTGTTCATAGATCTGCAGCCCAATGACGGCACGGCCTGGGCCAAAACGTAGGGGAGCTTATTTACGATGAGACACACAGCGAGAGAGAGACAGAGCATTTTTTTCCCAGGCAGGCCTGTGGGATTCTGCAACAGCATGAAGGACGTGCTTGCTGCCATGGCATGGCTGGGGGCCAAGGCCATGCCACACACTCTGACAGCTTTATGTGCCAGTTTCGTGGAGCTCTCTTTAGATTATTGCTCCTGGATAGCATTAAGGCTTGCTGTTTTTCCCCTAAGAGAGAGCAGATTCTTAGAATCGGTGCCTGCTTGGACCCCACAGTAGCATGATTAATGCCTATGTACTCTGTGGTGTGAAATAATCACAGCTTGTGTGTAAATCCAGACGTGGTGTCAAGCTCACTTGGCCATATGTTTAAGTGTAAAATAACATTACAACAATGCAAATGCAGAAATTTAATAGCAAAACTGTCCAACTACTTTAATAAGTAGTTTAAATATATATTGCTTTATAATGAGTACTGATAAACCGACACTAAATACTGATGGATTTCAAGATTATCCAAACAAGACATGACTTGTCATTTGCCACAATATATAAGTACACAAATTGGGCAACATTCCAGACACATACAGTATAACATATGACCATATTATCTGTAATAATAAAAAAATATTTAATTGCACATCCTTAGAATACCTTTTATAGTATAAATGCATGAAAATGCAACATCACAGCCATAAATATAAAGGTGTTACACTGTCTTATCTGCATTATGTACATCCATTCTCCCTAGTTTTTTATAAAATGTAATTATTAGTTTTAACATTTAGTTATTTAATCAAGAATGCTCATGGTGCTCAACAGAGGATTGCATTAGCGATTATATAATTTCGTTCAAAACTAGTCAGGAAATCTAACAATAAAATGTTCACTTGTAACTTTTGCCTGTACTCAGTACTGCGGGCAAGTGGTGATATATTGCGACCACCAAAAATGGGCAAATTATGCAGTGACATGCATAATTGGTGCATTTTATTCTCCTATGGCTTTAGCAAAGGTGGTCTTTTCAGTGGTCGTGTCCATAATAACTTTCGCTTCTTGTGTAGACTTAACCTAGTTTCTAGGTCTTAGGCCAGTTTATTATGGCTCCAAACGCTGCCTCTTTTCAGTGGAGGGAGTGAGGGCTACTATTTTTTTCTACTTGGAACTGGTAGAGTTGTCTGAAGGGTTGGCTAGAACACAAGCAGCCTGGCTTTCCATGACACACTCTGTGAGCTGCTGCTGTTTTTGTGTCAGACTAATGTGTTTGGGGTAAATCCCAAATAGTGCATAAGTGACACACAAATGAGATAATCATAGACACTTCATCATTCTGGGACTGGTGAGTGACTGCGTTTTCTTTATGTTAGCAACTACAGTGTGTGTGTGTGTGTGTGTGTGTGTGTGTGTGTGTGTGTGTGTGTGTGTGTGTGTGTGTGTGTGTGTGTGTGTATATGTGCCTGATTTTAAACATCCTTGAATCATTTTTAACAAAAAAGAAATAAAAAAAACAATAGAAAACTATTTGTTAAAGAATCTGTTGCTTTTTTTTAAACCAATAATCTTGTTTATGTGCCACTCCTGGACTTTACTGTACTCTTTATATTTAATCAACAAGTATTCCAAAAAACAATACACACAAAAATGTTAAACCTTAAAAATAAAACAAAATATGTTACATATCTACAGTTTGATTGTAGTAGGTGAAATAAGGTAACTATTTATTTATTATGTATACTATATTACATATAGTTTATCTGTACTTCATACAATGGCTATATTTGTACAGGTTTGTTTAATTATAGATATACATGTATTTATATGTACATTTTATATTTAAAACATTGCATAAAGAATAAAATAAATAACTTAGAGGGGCAGGGGGTATGCTTAGGAAATAGAAACGCCATGTTAGAGTCATGTGATAAGAAACAAAAGAACCTATGATCTGCAGTATCAAAAATGAGCTACATCACAAATACCCTGCAAAAGTAAACAAACAGTCTGGGAGATCTGGAATGACCGCTGGAGGGGAAAAGGACAAGAGGAGAGCTTTACTGGGCCTGTTACTCAGTCTGTGCTTGAGGGATCTTCACCTCCGGATGTCGGTGTTCTCAGGGTCCTCCTGCTCAGCCATTGTGGCATCAAGGCTTGCACGCCTTGCACCCTGTCCTCGATTTCTTGGATGGGCGCTTGATCCCCCTTTGCCAGGCTTTTCCTTGTCTGCTTGACGCGGACCTTTTGGGTGCTCGTGTTGGCTTGCGTGGCGCTCCTGGTGGGCAAGGGGCGGTGGCGATGAACAGAAGCTCAGGCTGTGGCAGAGTGCTCCCCAGTTTTGCTCACACTGTATCCGCACACTTCTGCTAATGGCCTCCTTTACTTCTTCGCCACAGGCTAGTAAGATATTCACCAATTCTACATATGGCCTAAGAAAGAGAGAGAGAGAGAGAGAGAGAGAGAGAGAGAGAGAGAGAAAGCAAAGTTTGCACCTCCAGGACCATGTTGCAAAATACAAAACCAAATAGTGCACATTTTGGACCATGTGGAATTTCAGGACTTCTGGCAAAATGCTGGAGTTCTAGCTCTCTACGCAAGCAAGCCACTACACTGGTGGGTTATGTCACTGTACCGATGATAGAATGGACCTTCCATGAGACTCTTAAAGACCCATTTAACACTTCTGACTTAAGCCCTGCCATTATGCAAGTCTGTGCACAAACATAGATAATACAGTTTTACATTATGCTACTGTCTAGCTATATTTAGATGCTTATTTTTTACGATTTTAGAAAACAAAAATTTGCAAACGTTGGTTTGGACACTGTAGTCCTTTTCTTATGCAAATATAAGTGTAAAGAGATGTGACATTTAATGTGTCTTTGTTGGTTTGCTTGGCAGGTTCACTTAGCAGCACTCCATATAAAGGAAAGAACACGCAGGGAACTGGGTAGAAGACTGGCTTGTAACTGTGTGTGAGCACTCACCCTTTTGGGAGCAAGTCCTGGAAGTGGATCATTTCCACAATGACATTAACATTGTCCTTTGCCGCCGCACACAAGTTGTGCTTCGTGTAACATTCACGCTGGAGCTGGAACACCATGTCTTTTATGGCCAGACACTTTCGACTGATGCAGCTGAATTTGTGCCTCAGGCCATGGGCCATGCATTTCAGTGCATCTTTGATGAAAGACTTGCCCTGTAAACACACAAAACTCTTTTTTTTTCAGTTGCTTAAGTGTATGGCAGACCTCCTGAATAAGATACGATTTGGTAACAAATGCCAACATTGAAATACGGAGCGTTCTTAAGCAGAGGGCCCCCGTGCATCTGCTGGGATAACATGAGCCAGTGCAATTCCTGCAATGCGAGTTAAAAGCTCTACACAAAGTTTAAGGCCCCTCTGTGATGGAGAGAAGGTAGTGTCTTGAGGCTATGTTTCAGGCTGAAAGCTTTCTTCCCCGAATTCACCTGCAGCTCGTGAAACTGGAGCCGAGGCAGGGACCACCTGCCATTGGAGGGGGCATGACCTCAGTGAGAGAGCAGAGTCACACTTAGGGACCAAGAGACATTTTTCCTTACCTGAGAGTCAAACTTCCCAGCATTGTGCAAGAAGGTCAGGCAGATTTCCTGTAGTCCCCGGATTTCACACGAGTTGTTCTCGAAGCACTCGAACACGCCGCAGCCCACATCACCAGCATTCACTAGACAGTGTTGGATCTCAGCTGAGACAGCAGAGCAAGTGAGAATGTGATTTGTCACTTTAGTAAAAGGCAGACATTTGAGCCTAATCTTAAGATTCCTTTGAGCTTATCTCACAAATGCACTTTCAGACAAAACTCCAACCGTTCTTTTTACACAAGACTCCAACCTGCTAAAGGGCTTGCAGAGTTTAAGGCGAAATAAAGCTAATGGAATGAGTATTTATAAAGACCTAACCTTTTACCTCATATGCTTGTAAGAAGATCACTTGATGCCTAATTCAGGATTTGTTTCTCAACTGAAAACGTAAGAACTGTACTTAGAGGACAGATTTAGCACAGAGAAAGAGCATGCAGCTGAGGTAATTAAGGTATGCTATTAAAGTCAAACTGGGAGGCATCTGGCAGTGAGTGCTTGAGCTGTGGAAAAGCAAGGTTAACTGTATGGGGGGCAGGATGAAATTATGTTTATCTCACTCCAGAAAATGGCTGCAAACCTGCAAAAGAAATCTAATGACAATGTAGCAAGCCAGCAAAAGAACATCTAGCCTGGATGTGAACATGTGATGGTGGCTGGCATTGCCACAGCAATGGAAACATCTTATGACTCTAGCACATAAAAATGTAGAAGGGCTTGCATACTGCATATAGTCAAAGATCATGTCTCTTTTCATTACATAGACCACAAAACGAGCTCACATGATCATATTCTGGATTGCAAGACTGGCCAGTAAACCCAATTCTTATCAAGGTTTCATAATAGACCCCTGGAGATTCACCAGTTTGTCATCGTTTAAAGGTTCAGGTAAAGTAGAACCCTACAAGAGAGCGATATCCAGACAATCTGTTTGGAACCAAGTTAAAATCACAACCATGAACAAGTCATGGAAGCTATTTGTATAGGAATGTGTAGTTATGCACATAATTATGTTCTAACAGACATCATCAAAATCGCATTCTTATAAATGCATTCAATTAGTAAAACAAATTTAGATATATTTCAATAACGCTTGTCACATGAGTGATAAAACCAAGGGGTTATCTTCTGTAAACTTGCAGGTCATGTAATTTACTGTACTTTGTTAGTCTAACTGTGGTTGGATGATCTTTAACGGGTGAAAATACACTTTTGGTGAAAAAGGCGTTTCCTCACTTTGTCTCCAAGGTTCTATATGAAAATGAAGATGATTAAGCATCCAAGCATCCACAAGATTCCTCAGAACCATGCCACATGGGCTTTAAATGAACCATTAAACAGACCAGTGCATCTAGCTGCATTACAATCATAATTTGGTGTTGGATTCTATATGACTCAAGCTTTATATGACTCTATATGACTTAAGGCATTTCTTCTTTTAGATCGAAAATGCGCACGACGCCCCGTTTCTGCGCTGAGGAGGTCGTAATATAGCTGGTGCAATATAGTCCGTTATGAACCTCCGTGAACAGCAGCGCTCTGCGCGTGATGAGGATCGGCACGTGCGCCTGGGAAAAGTGAGCCTCCCGGTCGCTTCGCGCTGCTTGTGTTGGCGCGCGCGGGGGAATGCGCTCGGAGCGCGCGGGTCAGCCGCAGCCTTGCGTCGGGTTACAAGCGGCAGACTGAGAGGGGGGGGATTCTGCACTCATACACATACCCGCATGCATTGTACCCAGCCGTGTACGTGTTTGCTGTAAACCAGTTCCTGTTTCATGCGTTTCCAAGCGGCCATATTCTAAACGGAAGGATTTCGGAAATCGGTTTTTCTAAGTGTCGGTGTCGCGCTCTCTGAAAGTTATGCGTGGCGTTACGCGCGTGCAACGCGAAGGCTCGTTGCATCGCTCGTGCGGCGCGGGCGCGCGCGCCTCCGGGAAAGTTGTGCCGACCGAGATCTGGCTTGCGAGCGCGCGACGCTCCGTCGACACCGAGTTTCGCTCGACGTCCAAGAATAAAGCTGAGCAATTCCTAGAATGCGGACGCCTGTGGGGCTTTTGCAGAATGCAAACAGTATTACGAGGAAAAACGAAAAGCACACTCCAATAAACAGTCATAAAAACGCACGCGTCTACATTACCTCTCGTTCGCCGTACCTTGCGCCGCGCTATTAATAGTTTACGAAGCTATTGGATTTCCGCATCTACGTGTATTTACAGCGTGCTAGTCTTTCCTCGAGATCAGAAAACGCAGCGTGGCCATTTTCCGATCAATTAACCAATGATACGGCGGTATCAGAAGTACACGGCCGCGGAACGGGGCTGTTACGGTGTCATTTACCGCAGCCAGGAACGCTGCAGTGTTTTTGCGCAAAAAAAAAAAAATCTTTTTTTTTTTTAATTCTATAAACTCAGGTAACAGTAGTATTAGTAGTCATTATTCAGCCGAATGTGCTCTTTCGTGTCTTACCCGTGTTGTGCAAGGAGAGTCGTCCTTTCTGGTTCGGGCTCGCCGCTTTTTCCGGGTGACTCTCATGTGCGTCGGTAGTGTCTGTTCCCTCCGTCAGCGCCAGAACCGAGAGAACGAGCAGCGCCACCGCGAACCTGGCCAACATTTTCTCTCTCTCTTTCTCTCTCTCTCTCCCCCTCTCTCTTTCACTCTCTCTCTCTCTCTCTCTCTCTCTCTCTCGCTCTCTCTCTCTCTATCTATCTCTCTCTCTCTCTCTTTCTCGCTCTATCTCTCTCTCTATCTCTCTCTCTCTCTCTCTCTCTCTGTAAATATATATATATATTTTTTTTAAATTGTTATTATTATTTTCCGAGACACCTTGGATAATCGGGTCTCTCAAAGACGCGGAGTGTTTGTGTGTGAGTTTATGTGTGTGTGTGTGTGTGTGTGTGTGTGTGTGTGTGTGTGTGTGTATATATATATATATATATATGCTGGCGTGTTCTCTTGTCAGGAATGAGCGCGCTGAAACGGGATGGATGCTGCCTATATCTCCCGCGGCCCGACCTGTCAGTGGTGATGAATCGGTCGAGCAGGTGTTGTCACGTCGCCGCGGCCAAGCGACCAATCAGAAGCGCCGACAGTCACGGCCAAGTTTTGGGAACGGAGGGTGTGTGTGTGTGTGTGTGTGTGTGTGTGTGGGGGGTGTTGGTGTTGGTGAGGTGGGGTGGTTTAGGGTGTATGTATGTATGCATGTGTGTACGCACGCGTGTGTGTGTGTGTGTGTGTGTGTGTGGGTGGAGGTGCAAGGGGGTGTGTCCCTGGTGAAAGCTGCCCAGCGCGCCATAACAAACTAAAGCCGACTCGTGAAGCGTGCGTGGGGGCGCGTGCATATTTATCTCTCCCCCCTTAGGAATGCGACTAAAGTTAATTATTATTTTAATTGTTGCTGTTATTATTATTATTATTATTATTATTATTATTATTATTATTATTTGTATTTGTATTATTTTTATTTTTTATACTTTTTTTTTAAAGAATTCCGATTATGTTTCTAAAGATTACGATATAGCATATTGAAGGTCAGGAATTTCTTTCTCACTGCTACAGAGAGACACATGAATCCTCTTTATAAGAACATTTATGCTCTCTATATATTTATTATCATCACGTTTCAGCATGCAACAGGGGAAAAACTGCGCTATCTATCTATCTATCTATCTATCTATCTATCTATCTATCTATCTATCTATCTATCTATCTATCTATCTATCTATCTATCTATCTATCTATCTATTGCACACATCTTATGCATGGACTAAAATCTTAAAATCCACACCCATATGATCATCCGTGTAAACCACTCAAAGCCTCTTAATCCTAACGCGTATAGTAATGTCAACGCACGCGCAGAGATGTGGGAATAAGTGCCGTCGGTGTTTTGCATGCAGGATGACACACGTGGAGGAATTGTCATGGATGCCAGAAAGAAGGACTGCGCGCACATGGAAATGGACAGAAGGTGACATTTTACACCGCGTCGTCTCGGGAAAAAAAGTCACTAAACAACAGGCTTAATCATCTCCTGCCTCTATTGTGTCACTGTAGCCAGTGTGTGCCAAGTTCACACAGTGGAGAAAAAGAGGGCAACTTCGCTAATGGCTGGCAGAGATTGCATCATTCAAAGCCACCCCCACCCCCAAGGCAGCTGCTCCATTCACACACACATACACAAAAGCCATGTAAACGTGCAGCACCGGCTGACTGACTCACACGCACGCACACACTCAAACGCACGCACACAGACACACACATATACACACGTCAAATAGTCTGACGAGTTCTGCCAATAAAATATGGCACACCACCTAAAAGACTTCACGACGATGTGGTTTTGATATCACTTCTATTTCAAACTGCCTGGATGTGATTAAGCTATTAATATCCTGCACCGTGACTGAGTGTAATCAAATCTGCTTTTTTGAGAAGGTATGGCATGCTTGGTAAATCTTTTTCAACTAATATTCACGCTTTATTTATCTGTCACAGAATGAAGGAATGTGTGTTCCACACATATTAGGCAACACTATTCTTGTTCTCAGGTGGTGTCCTCAGGTGTACATCTTTTGTACCTGTAAAGAGGCCTATAATAAGAAATACCTACAAAAATAACTAAAAAATTACTGAAAGCACACAACTGGACCTTCTGAATCACTGATGAACCTTTAAAACTTTATTCTAATACAATTATATATATATATATATATATATATATATATATATATATATATATATATATATATATATATATAGATCATGACGATAATGCTACCACCACCATGCTTGACTGTAGGCAAGACACAATTGTCTTGGTTCTCCTCACCAGTACATCGCCACACATGCTGGACACCATCTGAGCCGAACAAGTTTATTTTAATCTCATCAGACCACAAGACATGGTTCCTCTAATTCATGATCATTAGACAGGTCGTCTTCAGCAAACTCTTTGCGGGCTTTCTTGTGAGCAAGGTTCAGAAGAGGCTTCCTTCTGGGACGACAGCCATGCAAACCAACTTGTTGCATTGTGTGGTGTATGGTCTGAGCACTGGCAAGCTGACCTTCTGCTTCTGCAACCTCTAAAGCAATGCTGGCAGCACTCATGTGTCTATTTTTTGAAGCCAGCTTCTGCACCTGATGCACAGCACAGGGACTCAACTTCTTTGGTAGACCCATGCGTGGCCTGTTCTGAATTGAACACACCTTGGAAACCTCTGTTTGACCCTGGCCACTGTACTGTAACTCAGTTTCAGGGTGTTACCGGTCTTTTTATAGCCTAGGCCATCTTTGTGGAAAGCAACAATTCTCAAATCCTCAGAGAGTTCTTTGGCATGAAGTGTCATGGTGAACATCCACTGATTAGTGTGAAAGAATTGTACTCAAGGCACTAAATTCTAAGTGCTTTATTACAAGTTACACAAATTAGTTTGGTCCTGTCAAGCAGACAAAACATGAACATGACGAATAGGACGTGTGACTTTGCACGGTTGCCAGCTATTTCGAAAATAATAGCTGTATGTAAAGTTATATTCAGAGGACAGTAAATTTGTACTGCTATACAAACTGCACATTAACTACTTTAAAATATATCAAGTTTAATATCTATAGTATTGCCTCTTGAGAATGGATGCTAAAATAAAAGCTAAAATGTTAGGGGTGCACTAACTTTTGTGAGATACTGTATGTATTACTCAAAAGAGGCAGTCTCACTGGTTGGACGTTATGCATTTAGGACCCCAGTATACTCATTTTAAAAGAAAACCTTGCAGTTTAGGTGACCGCCCCCTAGACAGAGTGTCTTAGCTATGCCCATTGCTTTCCAGGAAACGATTCAAGAGACATTTTCACAGCTTGAAGAGACATGAGCTCGTGTTTGTAGTCCAAATTTGGAACATTTGAGCAGTAAAATCGAGCAGTGTTGCATCAACTTTGGCAGTGCTTATATAGGTCCAGCAGCACCTACATGAACATAAGTGCTCGATTGTGCTGATGGATGTTGAAATGACGTAGCTGGTTATAACAGAACGATATTCTGTTGAAGCGGATGTACGTGCCGGGGGTTTCGGAGAGTTTAGTCTGAGAAAGAAAGTGGAGTGTCTGGTTTTGTGCACTATTTAGTACACTAGTGTGGTGTTTGGAATGGAGCCCTGGTTAATTTCAGCATTTTCTTGCGCTTCTCCGACTTTCTCTATTCCGGCGCAGACTGGGCTGTACAGATGAATGACCGCGTGTCAAAAGCTCCGCCCACTCCCCCGGACACACCCTCGTGCTCGACCAATCAGGCACAGGCGCTTGGATCCCATCCCTGCCGACACGCAGCGCGCGCACACACTCACCGGGATGCTGGTTTCTTGTTTGTATTTTTAGCGTGCTTCTGTCTCTGATGCGTTGTTTTTCTGTTTATTTCTTTACAGGAGATCTATCAGTACTTTGAAACACACAATGATAACATACAGATGAAAAGCATATAGAGCACGCTTTCTTAGATGGATTGCATGGCTCATTTCCCCCACACTATATTCACATAAAATATGGCTTGTAAAGCCATATTGTATGTGATATATCTTTATATATATATATATATATATATATATATATATATATATATATATATATATATATATATATATATATATATATATCATCTTTAGGTGCTACAAATGCTCCCTTTGTGATAGAGAAAGAGAGAGAGAGAGAGAGAGAGAGAGAGAGAGAGAGAGAGAGAGAGAGAGAGAGGAAGGCTGTATGTGTGTAAGTGAGGGAAAGAATAAGGGAATGAGAGAATGAGTGATGGAGGAATCATATTTTTTTGTCAAAAACATCAGTGACATTAAAAAAAACCCAGTGAATCCCATGTATTTACTTTGTTTGAATATATATATATATATATATATATATATATATATATATATATATATATATATATATATATATATATTTGTGTGTGTGTGTGTGTACACACACATAGGTTTGAATAAATTATGTACATTTAAGTACGGTTCACTGTCTGGCTATCTTAGGAAAAAAGACCATGATGGCAAAGACAAAAAAAGCCTTCTCCCGTGTGTAAACTTACCTGACTTGCATTTTTAAACAAAGTGCTATTCCTCTGTATCTGTTGTTTACATTGCAACAGTTTGGGCAGTGGCTAAGGGAGTGTTATGCATTAGTTTTGGCCCATATAATGGCTGTGATTAAAGACTGATTAAGTGCTGCTCCTGGTTTCAGTAAAAGAAGAGCCACATCATAACAACTCACAAACACATTAAATGAATAATAAAAATGAACAAACAAAACCACATGTTCCACTGTATCTATGAGAACAAAACATGAACATGTCTAAATTAAATATGCAAATAAAAAACATGTATTACATAGAAAACATTATCATTTGAATGTAAATTAGCTAAATAAATAAAAAATCAATAAATGATGAAAAAATACATGATAATATTACATATGCACTGTATGAGATAATATAAATCAGTAAATCAAAAAACACCCATTAAAACATTTCCCCGGGATATGAAAATAAATGATTGCACAATGGTTTACACTTATGATTTATAAATGTTTTTATGTGTTCTTTTTTTTGTTTTGTAATGGACAGGCAAAACTTTATCCCTGTAATGGAATTTTGGAAAACAAAATGAATAAAAATGTATTTTACTTAATGTACATATGCATATGAAATTCCTATTTGTTAATAGAAAATACAACCTGAAAGCCAGAAATGCAACCTCAGAATGAAATCGTCACAGTATAACAACTATGTTAATCTGTGAATTAATAAATCAGAGGTATCAGTCATATGATCTTTTACTTTGACTGCCCTGCAGAAGAAGCAAGCGGCTGAGGTCCATTTTTTGCATGGTGTTTGGCCAGAGAGCTAAGACAAAGGCTCAGTCTGACATAATAATACCACATAATGAGTCTGAAAGTACGAGATGTGGTTTTCATCGTGGGTGGCACATAGTGTCATCACCGGATGAGCAAAGATGGCAGCAATGTGTGTATGTATGTGTGTGTGTGTGTGTGTGTGTGTGTGTGTGTGTGTGTGTGTGTGTGTGTGTGTGTGTGTGATGGGGGATCTGGCTTCCTTTGCCAGCATTTTATATGTAACAAGGCAATCAAAGCCTTTTCTGGGTTATGCTGCATTTCATTAGACCAGTAATGCTATATTGCTATATTTATTGATGTGAAGGACAAAAAAAAAGTGTGGCACAATCACTCCTCATTAGAAATGAATAGTGCATTGTGATGGACCTGGGGGTCTAAGTAGATCATTAAAACCCTCTTTTCAATGTTTATTTTTTGTTAATTAATAGGTGCCCTGTTACCCACAAGCAGTGACGATAAAGAGTGTGGATCAAGTGAACGAGGCTAAAGAACACAGACATTTGAGAGGTTAAATATGTGCCAAAAATATCCATACCACTGTGTATGTACTGTAATGGTTGTTTTGTGAGCCCTTACTGTTGTCTGTGCAGTGCAGTATATGCTCTACCCAGAGGTGGCAAAAGTACACACATACTTGACTTAAGTAGAAGTACAGATACTCATGTTTTAAAATACTCTGGTACAATTTGAAGTACTGACTATTCTTTTTTAATCAAGTTAAAGTAAAGAAGTTTTGGCTCCGACATGTATTTAAGTAAAAAGTAACCATTACTACTACCCATTTTACTGTCACGCTGGTAACTGGACCTCACGCCATATTAATATTAGGGATGTTAATCGAATAAAAATATTTAATCATGATTAATCGTACGATTGTCATAAGTTTACTTACGACATTTTTATGTTATAAATGTACCTAATACTTTGAAAGTTTTTATTATACTAATCAACATGGGCATGTATATGGATGCTTTAAGCAAATGTATGTTTATTATTATTGAAACCAAACTCAACATAGAGCATGAAGACTAAATATTCTTGTAAATATTTTAAAGTAATTATGGTGTTTTAAATTACGTAAATCATCAGGACACCAAACCGAACCTTTGCTATGTTTCCACAACGATGGTTAATGAGGTGATACCGGAGAAACTGTACCTCTTCTAACTTCCATACAGATTACATCCCAAACTTCTTGTTGCTTTCTGTCATGCTCATTGTTAACTTCGTAAACTGGTCTATATCTGTAGTGTGTTAGAGCCAGGAAATGATACATCGATGCTAGATTGAAAAGCAGCGCATGACAGAAAATAGGTTGATGAGCTGAAAACGGCACACAGTAAGAAGAAAAAATGTTGACATTTAATTATCAAATAGTAACAAGCCTGTTTTTAAAAGTTTTTAAAAGTAAAAATTTGTCTAAAAAATAAATAGTGAAGTAAAGTTCTGATACCAGAAAAATCTTTTTAATTGCAGTAACGGAGTATTTGTACTTCGTAACTTGCCACCTCTGGCTCCACCACATGCCATGATGACCCTTAAATGACACGAGAAACCTGGAGAGCTGGCAAATTAACAAGACAACTGTGTCTAATCTTGAAATTTTAGCATTGTTTTGAAATTTATGATTGAACACTAAGAATTTTTGGTGATCCTGATGTCCAGCTGAAATGTCATCTGCAGATTTCCTGTGCCAGAAAACACACATACTTAAAAAGCACATAAAGTTTACATACTGAAACCTTTAAACATACAGTGTATCAATTCATATTCCATTTATAATTACCATGTGTGCTATGCAACACTTCCACCATACATTTCCCTGTAAATGAGTTCACATCAGACCAATCAGATTCAAGAGTTCACCAGTACTAGGGTTGAACTTGCCTTACTGCATTCTAATTGCTGCCTATTATTATAACCTGGATGGATTTAACTTGGCAACCTATGTTCTTAAAGCCGAAAATACAGCTTTAAAAATTATTTTTACACCATACATTTCCAAGCTGTTATATCATTACAGTACAGCTTTTGACTTTAATACTGTGTAATGTTTAGTGAATCTTTAAAAGGGTGCAAAATACAGTAACTGAGGTGATATTTTCGCATTGTAAATGCAAGCCTATTTTATCTGCATATTCTCTCACTTAAACTTTTCTCCAAAGCCCCTATGCATTAACTGCCCTATTGAGACAGTAGCGGGCAAAAACCAAGAATGCAACACAAACTCTAACACATAAAAGATACAAATCAGTGAAGTGATAAAAACAACCAAAAAAAAAGATTTATTTTTTAACATAGTTGTAATCTAATTATAGTTTCCATGAAGCCCTGGCCTGTAAAATTCCCTTCCAAAGTTTTCCTTCCCGTTAGCGTACATCTAATGAATTTCCGGACGATCCAGAGATATTTTTGTCTAACTCAAGCAGCGTTTTCTTTTGTTGCAAAACTCTATATATTTTTCTTGTGAACAAACATGCCCTTGTTTGCCATCTTGTTAAACCACATGTAGCCTCTGGCCCAGATGTAATAAAGGCTGGGCTGTGCTACACATCTACTACAACTACAATTTAGTCATTACAAATTCAGCATTAAATATTAGAAGCTTTGTTTTAAATGTCATACCTTTGAATAAAAAGAGTGGAGTTCATGAAGAAAACAAAAACAACTTTGAGAAGTAATGGCAGGCTTTTCTGTCTCAAAACTTTGATACACTGAAACAATTTTCGATTTGTACTTTTAATGCTCTCTCTCTCTCTCTCTCTCTCTCTCTCTCTCTCTCTCTCTCTCTCTCTCTCTCTCTCTCTCTCTCTCTAGCACTGGTCTGGTCTTGGCCTGAAAGTTTTCCATTCAGAGTTGTAATTTTATAATGGCTGGGAATTCAGCAATTTGGTGCCAAATTCTAGACTGACAAACCAGCTTGATAAGAGAGCAGTCTGGCTCGGTTTAATGATAGGTCAGTCGAATCAGACAGCTTCACAAATGCATCATCACAAGACACTCTAACAATATAACAACTCAATAAAAGTCACGGCAGCCATACAACAATGTTAGTGAATTTCTGTTTATACAGCATTATTTTTATTGTCACTCATGGAAATTGACCCTGTAATCTTGATCTGCTAGGCCTTTGTTGATACTTCTCCCTCCTGCTTGTGAGAACATGCCGTCCTTTATTTTCTGAGAGGAGGTAAGCTTAGACGTTGAAATGAGATGAAACGAGCTACTACGAGTGTCAAAGCCCCCAAGGAATTTTGGGAATGCTTCTTCATAATTAGGAGATCTGTAGCCTATCAACACCCTTTCTTGACCAATAACACCGTATTAGAATAAAGAGGTGAGGATCTGGTCAGCACAAATGTCAAAACTATGAGTTATTAAATATTCAGTATTGCTGAATTCTTAAATCTGATTAGAGATTAGTACATTTTCTATATCGCCAGCTCTGGCAACAGGTTCTGGCTGTAATTCAAATCATAGTTTTATATCATTGCACTTTCTCTAATATAATATACTTAATCATATATGCTACAAGAATATTATTTAACACAAAAAAGCTTAAAAAATTGATTTTATGAAGTATTTGAGGAGGAGACATTCTGTGTTCTGTGATATTATACTATATTAGGATATACATATATGGTTATATTCTCTATCCTGTTTCATTTTACTGCTAAATAAATTTGATGACTAATATACAAAGTAATGGAGTTCATGCATACAGTCCATGTTTTGCTACAGTGTTCAGTTCAGCTTCTATATTCATAAATAGCCAAATGACATCATGTAACTTTAGCAGCAGGCCCCTAATGGTGAGAGATCAGATACTCCAAGGCTCAAGTCACATGAGTGATCTCTGACCTGGAGGTGAAAGTTCACCTCTTATCATTACTTCCTGCTGACAGTTTACACTGGCGTTCCTGCCCCCTCCCAGAATAGCCAGAGGATGTATGTAGCTTGACAACATGCCTAAATTACACACTTCCAATTCACACATCAGTGTCAAATGGTATTCATTTTTTAAGCCTTCTGGTGAGCCAGCTAGACCTGTTGTTTACAAAGAAGCAGCAATTGGCAAAGATAATATATCAATATTGTTTTAATTACAATATAATAATTAATAACAATACGAAAAGGCATAAAAATAAATGATAAGACTTTCTTATAACTAATAATACCAATAGTCTAATATGGCTTTAAGTCTGAGGCATCAGCTAGAATGAGAGTTCCCTGGTATTTATTTATCTCTCGGTTGGAATCCTGGTATGTTGTGCAAGCCGTGTTAGCGCCATGCACATCGATGAGAAATTTGTGATAAATATTGTCCTTAGGTGGCCGTCTGTCCACCCCTTCATTCCAATGAGGGGTTTGGAGCTCACACATTCTTACTGTTGGACAGGCAGGTGAATGCCGAATGAAGACGGGTGTGTAGGGCTTGTTTCATTGTGACATTAAAAGGCTTTAGAAAGGCTGTGTGTGTGTGTGTGTGTGTGTGTGCTTATTTTATGGTATGATGACTGTTGCACTGCAGCATGTTAAGGCCTCTCTCTCTTTCCATCTCTCTGACATGGAAGATCACCGTCACCGCTCTTTTGTCTCCTATTGTTACCTTTTTTGGAATCATTTACGTTTTTAGAACTGCAACTGTTTTCCCTACTTGCCGGGACTCCTGGCCTGTTTATATACGTGGACTATGAAGGATCTGCCCAATCATTGAGGACACATAAAACTTGAGGGAGTTTCTGTCTCACAAGTCTGCTTTGGTCCAAACAGTGGGATATGTTTACATTTCAGACAATTCAAGTGCATGAGGGAATGTCTATTGCTTTGCATTGTTCGAGCGTACGAACAACTAATGTTACGGATTAACATAAAATGAACTACACGCAATGGCATTCACTGGCTTCATTTTTACAATCCTGCACGTCCACACATCCATTGCTTTCTCACACTGCTGCATTTACGGTATTAATGCACCCAATAGCAGATCAAAATCATCCTTTATTAGTCTCATGGCAGCACAAACAACGGTCACATAAAGGCTTTTGGAGTACACACCATAACGTTTTTTTTTTTTTTAGCAAGGTAGATTAGAATATATAGTCACAACTGAAAAAAACAGATCGTATCTAAAATGAATTGGTCAGTGGTCTAACAGTCTCCCTTGAGGTCACTCTATGGCCTAATATGTTTAAACTAATGAGTTTGAATATTGCTGTAATAGTGGCTGGATGAAGCAAGCAGCATATTCCACAACAGTTAGCCAAGTTACAGTAGCTTGTTGCCTAAAACCATGCTTATACTGCCAATTTAAATGCTCATATGAGCACGATAGAAAATGGGTCATATAACATTGGGTTTGCTGGATGATAATATTTTTTATGTATATATAAAAATATGTTTACATTACCATTTATGCATTGTTGTGATCATAGTCTCTAATAATAATTCAGCACATATATGAATTTCACTCAGTTTTGCACATGATCCATTTCTGACCAAAAAGAATGGAGTAAGAAAGCTATATGATAATTTTCTGATTCTGCTTGTACCTTAGCAGATTATTTTTATTAGAATGTAAAACATGTTTTGCATTAATGAATGTATGAATAACTCAATCATTCATTCATTTATTTAATAATTGTCAGCAACCTTTCATCCTGGTGAGTCAAGATGTAATGATACAATTTGGTCACAATATACCTTGGTGGTTTCCTGTTTTCAGTCTAACTCTCTCATATAATTTGAATGATATTTTCCTTTAATTTAAGATCATAAGCAATTTAAAACTGCTTTTTGGTCTGTATAAAACAAAAGAACAAAATGGCAATGAACAGAGGTTCAGTATTGTAAAGAAAAATGTACTACAGTACATGCGTCAAACAGTCCACCATTGTTCCTGTCCCGAAGAAGCCCCAGCCCGCCTGCCTCAACGACTACCACCCTGTAGTCTTGCCCTTAGTAGTGGTCAGAGACTTCATCACTACAACACTACCAGACACACGGGACCCTCTACAGTTCACGTACCGCCAGAACCATTCTACTGAGGACCCCATCACAAATCGTCTACACACAACATTGAGCCACCTGGACTACAGAAAAGGAAATTATGCAAAGATGCTGTTTGTGGACTACAGTTCATCGTTCAACAACATAATTCTCTCCACACTCACCTCTAAGTTTGAGGTCCTGGGACTTCAATGTCAATGGATCTCTAACTTCCTGACAGACAGACCACAAGCCGTACGGGTGGGCAAACACACCTCATCCACCCTCACCCTCAGCACTGGAGCTCCCCAGGGTTGTGCTCTGAGCCCCCTGCTGTACTCAGTGTACACATATGAATGTGTGACCACTTCCAACTCCACCACCATCATGAAGTTTGCAGACGACACTGTTGTGGTGGGCCTGATCTCAAACAATGACGAGATGGTTAAAAACCTGGAGAGATGGTGCCAGGAGAACAACCTTCTCCTGAAAGTCAGCAAGACTAAGGAATTGATTTTGGACTTCAGCACGAAGCAGGAGCAGTCATACCAACTGCTAAACATCAACGGGACCCCAGTGGAGAGAGTGGACAGTTTCTGGTACTTAGGTGTTCACATCACACAGGACCTGTCTTGGTCCTGTCACATCAACACCCTGGTGAAGAAGGCTCGGCAGCGTCTGTACCATCTGAGACACTTAAGGGACTTTAAACTACCCTCTAAAGACTATCCACACATGCACCATTGAGAGTGTTCTGACGGGTAGCATCACTTCATGTAACAGCACCATGCAGGACAGGCGAGCTCTCCAGAGGGTGTTGCGTTCAGCTGACCGTACCATCCACACCGAGTGCCCTGACCTGCAGGACATCTATAGCATGTGGTGCCGGACCAGGGCCAGGAAGATTGAGAAGGACCTCAGCCATCCCAATAATGGACTCTTCTCTTTGTTGTGTTCAGGGAAGCACTTCCGCTCCTTGAAAGCAAACACAGAGAAAATGAGGAGGAGCTTTTTCCTGCAGGCCATTCAGAGTTTAAACCAGGAAACACCCAGGATCTAGAACCAGTCCACTTCCATGTCCATCTTCACACTTTTTCTGCACAATTTTCTTTTGCACTATGACTTATATATACTTTAATCTCTGGACTGTCACTTTAACTCTGGACTTGTACAGCACAGTCACTTAAACTCTGGACTTGCACAGCACAGTGTATACCACACCACACCGCACAGGGTCACTTTAAGGACAATCACGTCAATCACCTTAAATTTTATTTGTTTACAGTTTATATGCATTCTTGTATATACACTTTTTTTCACATATATATTTATATATTTTATATTGTATATAGTTTATACTTTTTATTTTTATTTATTTAACTTTTTTTTTCTTGGATTATTTTTCTCCTCATTTTATTCCCTCATGCCGGACCGTCGTAAAAAGCATTTCACTGTATGTCGTACTCTGTATTAATGTGTATGTGACAAATTAAATTTGATTTAATTTGCTTTGATTAAATTGGGTAATCATTCTAGTGTTATGTTTTAGCTATAATTTTGGTGCAATGCTCTAGCTTTATTTTTATTATAGCCCTAAACCTTCAGAATTATGATGCACACTAACAATTTCCAACAATTTACTGTATATACATTGATTGCAGTTTCAATACAGTAAACATGCACCATCCAGATCTATCACAAAATAGTGGTATGTTATTTTTACTTGCTTAGTAAAGTGTGTACTAATTGGTTCTTTTCACATACTGTATCACCCAACCTAAGCGTCTAGCGAGGATTGTTATAAATACCACCAAGGTGATCAATAAGTGCAATTTGATGGTGCTAAAGTAATGTATTATTATATGTCGTTTTGCTACCTGCTGACTCCAGACCTTTAATAGACAGGTCAAGCAGTTGTGCTTTTAAAAATCACTGTTTAGTTTGGATAGCGGAAATTTTCATGAGTCCCCAATGGCCTTGTATGACAAGCTAGAGGACTGCCGTGGCTTTACAGGTTATACAAGACCTGAGTGATTTTGAATAATATTTTACAGACCAATAAAAACATGAGTGTAAACAGAGGCTTTACTCATCTACCCATGCAGCAGCTCCAGACCAATAAACCAAAGACCCACACTGCGCTCAGCCATGTGTATGAATGTGTAGGCTTTTACGTGGTGTGTGAGCATACTGTACGTTCCTGGGTCTTGTGTGTACTTTTTTTTCTTTGCCAAAAATCCCTGAGTCATCAACTTGAGTGTCATTGCACCCCTCACTCTGTTTTAAAAAAAGGCCCGTTAAGCGAGGGAGTCAGGTTTGGTTACCTCAGGAATGTTTGGGAGTCTCTCAAAGCACCACTCACAGAGGCTGCCATGAATGTCTAGATAATTTCGAGGCAATGAAGAGGCATGAGCTCACGTTCCTTACCTGAGCTGTCTTTGTGCTGAGCAGGGCAGGATGAGGAATCAACATTCCAACATTCCTATAGGCTATTAAATAACTTAGGCCATGCGGTTTTTGCTTTTAGTGGGAAAGCTCTTTTGTTAAAGACAACTTGAATTTAAATCTCACCTATTTTGTGATTGAATTATCAAAAAAAAAAAAAGTATGCTAAGTCTCTGTTTAAATCAATGTCTTTTAAAAGCTAAGCAGTTTTTGGCGGCTGTTTTTGGACAAAAATAACAATTTGCTTGCATTTGCTTAATAACACTTATATTTAAAGATTCAAGCTACAAATGAACAAAAAGAGTTCCTGCATCAATGCTAGATTTTTTGTTTGCTCTGCCCAAACACCAAAACTCATGAACTAGCAAACAGATAACTAATGTTAGTAATTAGAGCTATTTAGCAAAACCACAAAATGTATGGTATATATTGTGGGTTTATTTACATATGGTTAGGTCTAACTATATACATATATAATATATATTTTGTACTATATACACTACTATTTTTTCAGGTGAAAGTAGCCGTGTTGAACTCTGTGCTGTGCACACTTTTCCAATTTATTGTGTAGGAATTCCAGATTGAAGGGGAATTTACTTTGGATTTTCCTAGCCTGAGGTTGGAAATTCTTAGAATTCATGGAAAGTTACTAGATTTAATCGAATGCAGCATTAGATTTTATTAGCAGATGTTCATAAACAAAAAAACAGCTTAAAACTAAAGTAGTCTGAGTATCACTGTTATCACTCCAAGCCAGGATAGTACTGCAAGTTACAGGTCACTGTCCACACTAGATAAACTGTATTTTGTTACTGACAGCTAGAAATGTTGAGTTCAGTCTGTATAATAGGTATGCATAATGTGAGGTATACAACCTTATACATTTTAATCAAGACAGCACAAAGGTTTAGCAGGTAGATTTGTTGCATCTCTGGGATTTAGGATTGATCTTGATCTTTATGTGGACTTTTTTTATGTTCTCCCACTTAAACACCTATGCTGGTTTCTGCTGGGTTCTTCAGTTTCCTTCTACAGTTCAAAAACACGCCAATAGGTAGATTGGTTTTGATAAATTGGCCACAAGGCATAAATATGTGTGCTATATTGCATGCTTATGTCTGACTATGTCTGAGGTCAATATGTTAAAACATGGTGTAAAGGATCGAGTGGAATGTAAGTTCTGGCTGCATTTACAGGTAAAGTGAAAATGACAGCATTGTTCGTAAGATGCGTGGTTAACCTTAATCTAGAAAAGCCAGTAATCTGCTTGGAAAATGCACTAAGAATGCAATAGGCGTGACAGTTATGAGCCAGCACACCCTGTTCAGCAATGGATCGGAGTCCCATAAAGTGCCACCGGGTCAGGTTCCAGATTCAACAGGAGTCAGATGGGGATGAAGTGGAAATTGCATTACAATGCTGCATTCTAGTTAATAGAAAAAATGGGTAGATAAAAGAGGTCTGTCAATACACTTTTAACCATTTCTGAAAAGAACACATTTTTCAGTGATAACTGGGATTGGCTGTCATCCTATGTGTCATCATATGTTTCCTATATTCAGTATTTTTTTTAATTCATTTTTTATTTTGTACTATTGGTTAATCAAATTTATATTGTGTTATATTGTTATAATTTATATAATTTATATTGTGTGTTTTCATGAATGTTTCTTCTGCCTATGTATCATGCAGATGAAACAATGGTAAAGAAAAAAATATATAATTTTGAAATTGTAAACCTTCTCTAAATAACCAGTTTGTTTTGAGTTTGCATGATCACTCAGATAAGGTTCCAGGATGGAGCTGAACTTAACAGTAAGGTAAATTTCAAAGAGGTGAGATAGTGATCACTACCCTATAAAGGAGAAGTTTAAGAAAGGTTTAACTCCAACCAAAAGCTTCACTGAGAGTGAAGAAAGTCTCCATCTATTCTCCAGCTATATACACATAGCCATAGTGGGTCAAATTCAGGCTCTGTATCACTTGCTGTGAAACCATCTGGAACGTGACTCACAGTGCACTCACATCTACCCCTCATCTCAACACCACGTCGCAAAACTAGACTACAAAGTCCCCACACACAAGGCATAATGAAAGAACAAAAAAAGAGGATGAGACAGAGCTGTTTCATGTAAATGGAAATAAATGCATGAAGTGCCTGAGGTTTTTTAAGTGGCCAGATTTTATGAGTGAATGATTAATTCCTCATATTTGGACACCTTCACTTTACCGCAGCAACGTTTTTCCTGGCTCAGCAGCTGGTACCAATTTCTGTACCCCAGTCGCATCAGGGTCCAAGTACATGTACGGCCCATAGCTTATCTCAGCAGCTCTGCCCTCCCCTCCTCTCACGCTTGAGTTATTATTAGCTCTTTTCTTCTCCTTGTATTTTTAGTTACACTCACGTCTCTGGGTCGTTGAAGTCATGCGTGGGGCCGTGTGTGTGAGTCACAGCTGCTAACCATCAGCCAAGTCATGACACACTCCTGACCATCATTTTGCATGTCTCTCTTCATTTACTTGTTCAAAGGCTTGCTCTTCTTCTGAGAATGAGATCTATCACCACAAATCCAGAATTGAACTGTAGAAGAATGCTTATTTTTTTTGGCAATAACTGAAATATGTGTGGTGCTCTTTTTTAAGACATTCCCGGAAGACTAATCCTGGATATAAAGATTGGCTAAATGAAAACACAAACATAAATAATCTCAAAGTGGTCGATTATTCATTACCGAGCTGGCTCATAACTGTCACGCCTATTGCATTCTTAGTGCATTTTCCAAGCAGATTACTGGCTTTTCTAGATTAAGGTTAACCACGCATCTTACGAACAATGCTGTCATTTTCACTTTACCTGTAAATGCAGCCAGAACTTACATTCCACTCGGTCCTTTACACCATGTTTTAACATATTGACTCTCAGACATAGTCAGACATAAGCATGCAATATAGTGATGCGTAGGTCTGCCCTACTGCTTGGAGCTGTGCTCTCTGTTGCCTGGGGTCCCTGTAAATTGACTTGACTGTTACTGGAAGTCAAGGGTAGATTATTTGTTTTCCTGGCAATAAGCACAATATCACAAGAAAAGACATGCATCTGTCCCAGAGAATCTGTAAATACTTTTAAATTAGGTACATCAGTTTTGCCCATCTATGTTCCGATTAATGGCATTAAAAGTAATTTCTGTTCATCTGAACTGATCATGAACCGGAATTTTAGACAGTCAGTATATTTTGTGTCACTGGGAAAATAATTTTCAGCTGAACAGATCACAATTTGGACATCACCAAATTTCAATTGTTAACACACATCCACGGAGGATATGGGCTTTAAAAAACCTGCACTTGAACAGCCTCTAATGAAAACAAGTCAACAAAACCACAGCCTGTCAGATTGCTGGACCGTTTCCTATTGCTCAAGCACGCTAGCTAAGTCTCTGCTGTGGAGGGACAGGCACTGTGGAACGAGGTGTACACCGCACTCCTAGAAGTAAGTCGTCAGGACTTAGGCACCACGGCCCGTTTATTAGAAGCGAGGACGACCCTCAGGTCTCCCGGCTCCTTCTTGGCCTTCTGGGCTTCGCGTTGCCTGGATGTACCAGGCTGAGGCTGCTGCCGAGCAGCCCAATGGGAGCAGTGAGGGAGGTACTGCTGGAACACTGCGATAGCTTTTTAGTCTCCTGAGACTTGTCGACGACCGCTGCTACAGCGTCACTGAACAAGCCAGGAGAAGCCATTGGAGCGTTCAGCAGCACAGTCCAATCCCTGTCAGGGAGATCTGACAGGGTGAGCCACAGATGCCTTTCTGTGGCTACTAGGGCTGACATGGACCGACCAACAGCCCACGCCATGTCTTTGGTGGCCCCAAGGGCATTGCCCCGTAGCCGCACTCTTTAGCCCCAACTCCATTCACATACAGAGAGTTCGTTGGGGAAAAGTATGTGCCACATACGAGGTCTCCCAGAACCTGGACACCTCGGTGTACAGGTCGGGGAAGACCGGTAGGCCCTGGCGTTGAGGCTGTGACACGGGGCGCAGGAAGCACTCATCCAGGTTACTGGGTGCACGCTGCTCCCGTTTTTCGACCGGCCAAGCTAGCTCGAGCTTGGACACGGCCTGCGTCACAACCTCAATTAGCTTCTCGTGCAGCACAGGCTGTGAGGAGTCTGCGGGCTCGCTAGCGTCCATCATCTCTTCCCCCTCAGAGGGAGAAATGTGGAGCACCACACTGCTCACACCAGGAGAAGAAGCAGCCACTGGGTGTGCTTCCCCGAGAGAACAGATGATCGACTCCATGCCTACTGCCAGATCGGCCTGCGAGCCCCACGAATGCCGGCGCCGCTTTGCCTTGGCAAGAGCAGGACTGGACCCACAAGGGAGAGCGCTCTCCTCGAAGAGCGCTCTACGGGAGCAAAGCGTGCGCATAGCCATGAGGCTACAATGGGAACAATCGACTTCCTTGAGAGCCGATTAAGCATGCTCCACTCCCAAACAAACAATGCACCGATCATGCGTATCCTTCCCCGTAATGAAACGGGGGTAAAGATGAACACACACCTGTATTTTTACTAGCCATGCTTGCACAGAATCTCACACACAAAGCACTTAACTGAAGAAGAAGAAGCTAATGTTGCTACCACTGCACAGCCATTTTGTAGCTCCTGGTTGTTGCAACATCACCCGTGGCGGGTGAATGGAACACTGAATTGCTCAAAATATAGTTAAAATAGATCAGTGTCCCATTCGGGAACTCGGCGTGGCGCCTATTGGCCAGATTTCACATGTGGTTCAGAGCGTGAACAACGCAAGGCGTTCCCAAAATTGTTGCAACGCAGCTCGAGTTCCCGAATGGGGAACTGATCTATTTTAACTATATTTTGAGCAATTCAGTGTTCCATTCTCCTGCACAAAACAACTTTTTATGGGTTTTTATTTCTATTGTTACAGAAACACGATCAGACCCTTAATCACGTACTTATGTAGTCATTTTAAAGCTAATGGTTTTTTTACACATTAAAAATGCAGTGAAGTAAAAGTTCACAAAATGTAAATATTCTAATACAGTACAGATACTTGTAAAAGCTTAAGTACAGTAAGGAAATACAAATAATTCACTACTGCTGACAACTGTAAAATATGAACATATAATTCAAACCAAAATATTTATTGAAGATGAACAAATACATGTGGTAAATGCATCTTGTGGCAGAACATAGCCTTGACTGGCTATTACAGTAGAAATTGCCTGCTCCTGTAACTTTGTGTCCCGATGAACACCTCTACTTAGACACAGATGTTTTGAATTTGAAATGGGTGGAATATTCATATGCCTCTGTCCATTCGTTTTTTTTTTTTTTTTTTTAACTTTCTCTCTGTCAGAACCTCACTTTTTGACATTTTTAGCTCCCTCTGCCCTTCTGTGTGCATTTATCTATATAATTTGCATAAATGTATGTATATGACTGGATGAATAGCAAAACAGGATATGGGTAAAGGAGCCGAATTGGTTTAAAAATTAGAATCACTGAATTATTTTTTAAGCGGCTTGAAATACTTTGTTAGGTCTGCATGCAGCCGTTTGCAACCAAAAATCACTTTTTATGTGGCTGCAGCATAATTGAAAGAGACCAACACTAGGACTCATTACTCTGCAACTTATGTATCTGAACAGTGAGGAAGCCTCTATCTAGAAGGAAAAAACAACAGATACAATTCTATCAACTAAAATTCCAAGCCCCCCCTGCACTAGTTCGAACAAAACATACAAAAGTAATTAAAAAATATAAAAAATATAAAAGTGTACATCTCCGTCCTGCCTAAACAAAAACAGAAAATGATTGCATGATCACAAAATAAATGGCACATAGCCCCACTGTTTCCAGGCAGTCACTGTGATTACAATTATCGGATAATTACAGAGCACAAATATATGATATCTGACATCTAGGAAATTATACAAGCTGACCAAACACTAAAAGAGTATAAATCTTAAATATACCAACAAAAATACAAAGCCCCAAATCATAGAGTATTAAGTTAATGGTGACGCATGAAGTCATGATGACAAGAAAGTGTGTGTGTGAGAGAGAGAGAGAGAGAGAGAGAGAGATGCATCCCTCTCCATCCAGATACATAATAAGAATGCAACTGATTTACCATGCCTAGTCATTACTTTTATGATTTTTGACACTCTCCTCCAACAGTGCAGCATTTTAACAAGGCTTACTCTATAAATCTTATAACTGATGCCCTCAACACAGCACTGCTTGTAAAATTTGCATAGTTCAGGGTTGGTTAATGGTTAGCCTGCACTCATTCTCATTGTCAGTGAGGTATCACAACCAACCACAATGCCTGGACTAACCTTTTCCTTCACATTTAATGGTTCCATCCATTTAGAGACACTAGGCCTCGCTTGTCAGGATGAATATAAACAGATTTATTCTTAAGTCTCTTGTATAAGCGTTTACACAGGAAATATGGTATTCATGCAAACCCCAATCAATGAAACTTCAAATTTCACAAAAAAATATCATGTCTCTGGTGTTCTTTGTATTAGACTAACTTATATAAACATGAATTTGACCGACTTCAAATTAGATCATTTGCCTGGAGTGCTGCACTTTTATATAAATGGATTATACTGTCAAGTTTAAATAGCCAATGTGTACTACTTAGTGTAATTCACTAAGTCAGGGACTATCGCCGAGAACATTTTGTAAAAACATCATTGGTCTAAATAAAAAAATTAAAATAAAAAAACAAGAGAAAGCAATAGCAGTGCCTATACAAATTCCATATATTAAGAAAATAAAAATTCAATTGAAAAATCAATGATTTTGTTTAAAAGTTACTCTTGGAAATATCCTTGAAGAGCTAGACTATCCAACCTGCCCTGTTTTATGTCTAGATCACTTGTAAATTGTTTCACATAACCAGCACCCCCTATTTAAGTGCAAGGTGTTGTCTTTTTTGTTTTTTTCTTTGTTATGTCTTGACAAAGGAGCTTTATTTTAATATTGATAATATATTAATAATTGTGCTTCCATCCTAAATCTCCTATATATCATGATCTGCATGAACACATTTATAGGGTGTAGTGTAAATAATTTTTTGTGCTTTATTTTCTTGTTACCTAATTTAATTCACATAAACACTTTTATAAATAAACACTATAACTTGTCTCTAGATTGTTAGCTTTTTGGGTGGTTTTATATATAAGTCACTTAGACTAACTTCCAGTTGCGCCTTTCCTTTCGGTGTTCATTTTGCTCTCTGTGCACTTGACCTTTATTGGAGTTTTGTGGAAAATAAATATTTAATGAAAATATTGCAAATGCTGGATTTAATATCTTTTAGTTTTTCAGAAAAAAATGTAAATCCAATATTTTCATTTGGTTTAGCTTACTAATCAATGTATCCTACAAAGTGTACGAAAATCAGTTTTTTTTATTTTTTTTAACATTGTACTTGTGCACTACTTGACAATAAAAAAGAAACAAAAAGGCACTTGTAATCTGTGTATTAGCCTACTATGTGTATCAGCACTGACTCTTAAGTATGGCAATGGCTTTACTTGTTTGGCATCTTTAGTCCAGCGCAGATCTGCACTAGCTCAGGGATTTGTTTTCCAAGTAGACAACAAAGCACTTCTGTAAGTCGCTCTGGATAAGAAGAGGCGTCTGCCAAATGCCACAAAATCAAAATGTTAATGTAAGTCTCTGTCGAAGGACTGATGAAAAGCCTACAACTCCTTCCAAATCTTGGAGCATCGTCCTTCAAGTCAACGAAAATGGTTAAAACCCCAGGATTGACAATGAAGACAGATCGAACCCAAATCCTTGTGGAATGTCTTGTTTTTTCCTGTCAAAATGGTTTTGCATGAAGGGTGTGTAAGTATGTCAAAGGCATAATCCTCCTGCAGCTGCTCCTCACTTTCCACTGGGGTTTTATGCATATGGACAGCCTGCATTCCTTACTTTACATTGAAACCAAAGTTGATATTAATGGTTGCGTTTTGCTGACTGCAGGACCAACCCCTGGCTCCAGAGCTCAGCTCATGTGTGGTGAAATGGCTGGCTGGAAGCTGCTTTACAGCTCTGTGCCCAAAAGATAGTGGCTGATTCCAACTCAGCTTGTGCACTGAGCACAGAAACAGGCCAAGTGTGGATTTGACTGAGTAGTTAATGACAGTGCAAGCAAAGCAGAAAGCTTTTGCTGGAGAGAAATCAGAATTTACTGCTTTATGTTAATGCAAAGAATTATTAGAGAGCATATATATGAAAGAGACAGGAAGGACAGAGAACAGATATAAGAGTCTATACTGTGAAAATAAGCACTCTCAAACCAGAAAGCATATTCTTCCAACCTCACATTCCTTTGTGTTGGATGATGTAATTCAGTAATGCTGTACCAGTGAAGGATGTTTAATTGTTTGGAAAACTGTAGAGTTGAAAAAAAGTTAATTTGTCAAAAGAACGAAAGGGGCTCGAAACCTAGCTGCCAATGCAAACTAACAAAACATAATAGAAAGCTTTTTTCGCTTTCAGATATCATGATCTCAAAATATGCCTTTGCCCAGTTCACTACACCATACAATCATTATTCAAAACACTCTAATAGCTTTATTATTCGCAGTGCAAAGTTTCTCTCTCATTATGTATACACACACTGTGCGTCAATTATTATTGATTCAGCACCATTATTCCCTATATGTTATTATTTGTAGCCTATGTAGAGTATATATATTATGTGGTATGTGTAGATTTTTTTTCTCCTTTACACCCACGAATAGCTTCTTCTCTCAGAGCATTTGATCATTTCTTCATCTCAACCCACTCGACTCATTTGAGTATCCTTTTTATTTTTCATTAGAAATTCAAAGTAGTGGAGGGCATTGCTAATGATTCAGCTGAAGGGAAGATGGGAAAACAGTGGCTGGAACGGAGGAGTCCTGCGGAGAGCCAGACCCCTCTGGCTTATGCAGATCAGTGTTCTCATTAAAAAATATGAGAATAAAGTTTGCCTTGTCTGGAACAAATCTGTCAGACTTACTGAAAAACCTAGCTTTCTATTATTTTTTTAATATCCCATTTAAACCCACTGGCAAGGAAATTTGCCAGAGTTTATATCCCATCTTTATCTTTTGGAAAGTCTAGTAAATTGTTATGGCTTTAGTGGTCTATTTGTCCTCCATATATATATATATATATATATATATATATATATATATATATATATATATATATATATATATATATATATATATATATATATATTTATATATATATATTTTATTATTTTTTTTAACATATTATATACAGGAGTGCAGAATTATTAGGCAAGTTGTATTTTGAGGATTAATTTTATTTGAGGATTTAATTTGAACAACAACCATGTTCTCAATGAACACAAAAACTCATTAATATCAAAGCTGAATATTTTTGGAAGTAGTTTTAGTTTTAGCTATTTTAGGGGATATCTGTGTGTGCAGGTGACTATTACTGTGCATAATTATTAGGCAACAACAAAAACAAATTCATACCCATTTCAATTATTTATTTTTACCAGTGAAACCAATATAACATCTCAACATTCACAAATATACATTTCTGACATTCAAAACCAAACAAAACAAATCAGTGACCAATATAGCCACCTTTCTTTGCAAGGACACTCAAAAGCCTGCCATCCATGGATTCTGTCAGTGTTTTGATCTGTTCACCATCAACATTGCGTGCAGCAGCAACCACAGCCTCCCAGACACTGTTCAGAGAGGTGTACTGTTTTCCTCCTTGTAAATCGCACATTTGATGATGGACCACAGGTTCTCAATGGGGTTCAGATCAGGTGAACAAGGAGGCCATATCATTAGATTTTCTTCTTTTATACCCTTTCTTGCCAGCCACGCTGTGGAGTACTTGGGCGTGTGTGATGGAGCATTGTCCTGCATGAAAATCATGTTTTTCTTGAAGGATGCAGACTTCTTCCTGTACCACTGCTTGAAGAAGGTGTCTTCCAGAAACTGGCAGTAGGACTGGGAGTTCAGCTTGACTCCATCCTCAACCCGAAAAGGCCCCACAAGCTCATCTTTGATGATACCAGCCCAAACCAGTACTCCACCTCCACCTTGCTGGCGTCTGAGTCGGACTGGAGCTCTCTGCCCTTTACCAATCCAGCCACGGGCCCATCCATCTGGCCCATCAAGACTCACTCTCATTTCATCAGTCCATAAAACCTTAGAAAATCAGTCTTGAGATATTTCTTGGCCCAGTCTTGACGTTTCAGCTTGTGTGTCTTGTTCAGTGGTGGTCGACTTTCTGCCTTTCTTACCTTGGCCATGTCTCTGAGTATTGCACACCTTGTGCTTTTGGGCACTCAGTGATGTTGCAGCTCTGAAATATGGCCAAACTGGTGGCAAGTGGCATCTTGGCAGCTGCACGCTTGACTTTTCTCAGTTCACGGGCAGTTATTTTGCGCCTTGGTTTTTCCACACGCTTCTTGCGACCCTGTCGACTATTTTGAATGAAACGCTTGATTGTTCGATGATCACGCTTCAGAAGCTTGGCTATTTTAAGACTGCTGCATCCCTCTGCAATATATCTCACTATTTTTGACTTTTCTGAGCCTGTCAAGTCCTTCTTTTGACCCATTTTGCCAAAGGAAAGGAAGTTGCCTAATAATTATGCACACCTGATATAGGGTGTTGATGTCATTAGACCACACCCCTTCTCATTACAGAGATGCACATCACCTAATATGCTTAATTGGTAGTAGGCTTTCCAGCCTATACAGCTTGGAGTAAGACAACATGCATAACGAGGATGATGTGGTCAAAATACTCATTTGCCTAATAATTCTGCACTCCCTGTATATATTTAATAATATGTATTAAATTGTAAATATGTCTAGAAAAACTAAGCAAAACATATTGTATTTTTCTTTTCTTTTCCCAAACCAAATTCAAGTGAATTTTATGCTTCAGGAGAAATAAATGCAGAAACTGAATACATTTTTATTCACAGCTCATCTGGAAGTATACTTGAGCACGTATCTTGTGCTTAATGATATCAAGCTTGAGCAAGCAGCAATATGTCTAGTGTCAGTGTCAAAGTTTGTTATAACCACAATATAACTTGCTGAAATGTAATTTTAGATGATGCAAAACACTTTAGAATGTCATTTGAAACGAAAAATGGAGACAAAAATATTATAGAACTATTTAAAAATGTATTAAAACTAACCCATAATACTAATTTAATAATAATTTTAAAAATGTAGTTTAGTAATTAATTTGTTCTGCACAGAGAATTTTGGTGAGGACTAATTTAGAATCAGAGACTAAGAGTAGATTTACATAAGCCTATCATACCATATGAATGCTTAGTTAGCTTATCCTTCAAACCATCGGAAAGCCTTGCCATTATTTTATTTCCTTGACAGATCAAAATTGCAAATTAGATGTGTGATAAAAACAGGCTACATTCCATTAACAAATTACCATTTCATAACTGGGGTTTAGTATCTTGAGGCTTCATTATGTGCAACTAAATGTGCAACATTTGTTTTACATGCTCAAAGTTTTGGAGAGTTTCTGGAATTAATCAAACATTTTCTGTATGTTGTCATTTAAAACAAAACCTTTGTGTTCATTTAGTAAAGTCCCACTGACATTACCAGTTTCTCTATTATATATAAGCTTCCTTTTATTAAATACATTTAGCAAATATATAGCCTCCTCTTAGCTCCTCAGTCTTAGCCTCCTCAACTTGTCTGTGTTCCCCTGTGGGTGAGTGGGTTTCATTTGGGTTCTCCAGTTTCCTCACACTTCTCAAAAACATGCCAGCAATTTGATTAGCGATGCTAAATTGCCTGTAGGTGTGAATGTGTGTGACTGGTGTTCTTGGATAGACTGCATCCCATCTGAGGTGTATTCCTGCCTCACAGCTTGTGTCTCAAGGGAGACTACAGATCCACTGCAACCAGAAAAGTGTAATTTGAACAAGTGAATAAAATGATTCTTTATAAAAATTATTATTTATTATTAAATATTTATTTATTTATTTTAAATTCTACATGGTAAATCAGTTGCATACTACTCTTATTACTGCTGTTCTACTTCTTCTGTTTTTACTATTGCTACTACTCCAAATGCTGCTACTGCCATATCTATTATTAATACCTTACTACTGATACTGTTACTATGGTTGCTACCACTCCTTCTATTCCTTCTACTAATATGGCATTTAGTACTACTATTAGTTTTATTAAATTTTTTTCTACAACTGCTGTTACTACTACTTCTACTACTACTGCTACTGCTAACTACTACTACTACTACTACTACTAATACTACTGCTACTACTACTACTACTACTACTACTACTACTACTTCTACTACTACTCCCACTTCTACTACTACTGCTACTAATACTGCTACTACTTCTACTACTAATACTACTAATGCTACTACTAATGCTACTACTACTACTACTACTACCTATACTACTAATAGTTTTATTACATATTTCTCTACAACTACTGTTACTACTACTTCTACTACTACTACTGCTACAACCACTACTACTACCACTGCCACCACTGCCACTACCACTGCCACCACTGCCACCACCACCACTACCACTGCTACCACTGCTACCACCACCACCACCACTGCCACCAACACCGCCACTACCACCACTGCCACCACCACTGCTGCTGCCACTGCCACTACTACTACCACCACCACCACCGCTGCCACCACCACTACCACCACTGCCACCACCACCACCACCACTGCCACCACCACTGCTACCACCACCACTGCTGCTGCACTGCTGCTGCTACCACCACCACCACTGCACCACCACTGCTGCTACCACTGCCACTACCACCACCACCACTAACACCACTGCCACCACCACTGCCACTACTACTACCACCACCACCACCACCACTACCACCACTGCCACCACTACCACCACTGCCACCACCACAACCACCACCACCACTGCCACCACCACCACCACCACCACCACCACTGCCACCACCACCACCACTAACACCACTGCCACTGCTGCCACCACCACCGCTGCCACCACCACTGCTACCACCACCACCACTGCCACTACCACCACCACCACCACCGCCACCACCACCACTGCCACCAACACTGCCACCACCACTGCCACCACCACTGCCACCACTGCTACTGCTACTGCTACTACTACTGCTACTGCTGCTACTACTGCTACTGCTACTACCACTACTACTACTACAAGCTAATACTACTGTTACTACTACTACTACTAATACTACTGCTACTACTGCTACTAATACTGCTACTACTGCTACTACTACTGCTACTGCTACTACTACTACTACCACCCATACTACTAATGGTTTTGTTACATGTTTCTCACAACCACTGTTACTACTACTACTACTACTGCTGCTGCTACCACCACCACTGCTACTACTACTGCTACTACTGCTACTGCTACTACTGCTGCTACTACTGCTGCTACTGCTGCTGCTACCACCACTGCTACCACTGCTACTGCTGCTGCTACTGCTACTACTGCTGCTGCTGCTGCTGCCACCACTGCTGCTGCCACCACCACTGCTGCTGCTACTGCTACTGCTACTGCTGCTGCTACCACTGCCACCACTGCCACTGCTGCTGCTGCACCACCACTGCTGCTGCTGCTGCCACTGCTGCCACTGCTGCTGCTGCTGCTACTACTACTACTGCTGCTACTGCTACTACTGCTGCTGCTACCACTGCTGCTGCTGCTGCCACTGCCACTACCACTGCTGCTGCTGCTGCTGCTACCACCACCACTGCTGCTGCTGCACCACCACCACCACTGCTGCACCACCACTGCTGCTGCTGCTGCACTGCTGCTGCTGCTGCACTGCTGCTGCTACCACTGCTGCTGCTGCTGTTGCTGCTGCTGCTACCACTGCTGCTACTACTGCTGCTACTGCTGCTGCTGCACCACTGCTGCTGCTGCTGTTGCTGCTGCTGCTACTGCTACTGCTGCTGCTACTACTACTACAAGCTAATACTACTGTTACTACTACTACTACTACTACTACTACTACTTTTGCTATTACTACTTCTACTACTACTACTAATATTTGTTGTTAAAATTAATAAGTACATTTGCCAGTTTATTTATATTATACAGTAATCATCTTTGCTGTGTATGTCATCTGTTATTGGTCTTACAGTCTGCCAATGAGGAGGCTTACATGCAGACCAGTTCAACTGATTCCTTTATACTTCTCATCAGTTGGAATGCAGCAGGTAGAATGATGCTGTTCCTTTATCAGTCCTAATTCCTCTGTGAGTTAGTCAGTTAATCAGGCTGCTAGCTCCTGCAGAAGTGGGAATAGCAGCTGCTAATGATCCATAAACACAGTGGAACAAATGGAGCACAGTGTAAAACCTAATTTGGGCTCCTAAATCATCAGTGCTCTGTGTGACAGGCCCGCCGACTGTTAGCCAACACACTCGAAAATCGCGAGTGTACTGCCAGGTTCGAAAGCATTCGACGCATCTGGCCAAGCCCAACACTGGCACAATGCCAGCCCCGTTTGGAGCACTGGCATGCAGTGGCACCCAGGGCAGCCTAGGTATGCAGAAGTCTGGACCTGCGGGCACACCGAATAAAGACACAGATACGTCACAAGCATACCTCCAAATTCAAGGCTATTCACTAGCACACGAATATGACATCACACATTTCTCACATGAAAAATAGAAATACAGCATAAAAAAAAACATCAGCACCAGAATGACTAAAAACATCTATTAAGACAAATATTTCAACATAACGGAAAAAATGTATGAAGCCGCTAAACCTGTCCCACTAAACCCATTTAAGTATTCGAAAATGGGTTTAGTGGGACAGATTTAGAGGCTTTATGACTTTCTGAAGGCTAATGGAATCTCTCTCAGTCATAACAAGAATTCTACAGCTCACATAACAAACCGATTACTCAATATCATGGGCATTCAAGTATGAAGAGTGGAACACAGGTCAGGCCATCCAGACGCTACATAATACACAGTTTGTTTGTGAGTCATTCATGGATTGGAATTCTGAGATATCAGATGAAGAGGAATTGGTCACAGTGTTTGAAATTGTAAGCATTCAAATCCAGCGCAGCTCATGGATGTTATGTCAAATGAATGAGACTGTCATCACTAAGCTAATCTTAGTATGATATAACACGCTATCCAAACCATTCCCAAGTGTGTGTATGCTTGCGTGTTAGTGTTTGTGTGTTGTGCATTGCTATCCCACATATATTTCGGTCAGTTCAGTTTCCTGGCCAGGAACTTGATTCTTGGGTCATGATTCCAGGCTCAAGGTCTAGTTGTAGTGTGATGTATTTAATTATTCTAGTACTAGGTTTTTTAGGGTGATGCTGTAATAATGTTATGTCTGTGAGAATTTGGTAGTCATGTGACAGCTAGTACAGTTACAGTGTTGTTTAATAGGAGGGTTTTTTTTTTTTAACACACACAAAACAATCTCACATCAGGGATAACAGTAGCATGTAAATACCAGTTTTTGTTTTTATTAGTTCTAAAAAAAAAAAAAAGCATAGCTTATTTTACTGCTCTGTATTTTCCAGTGACATTCAATGCAGTGTTGAAAAAAAAATCCATCTCCATGTTGGACTCAAAATCCCAGAATTCCATGCAATTAAGAGGCAGGTGCACAAAGACTTACTGTAGTAATCAGCCAGTGAGCAATATATTGGTGTTGATGGTGATATTAGTATTACAGTTGACGTTTTGAAGTCTGATCAATGAGAGTACAGAGGAGGAGATAAGAGAGTTGGATAGAGCAAAAGACTAAAGCATGCATTATAAGGGCAAGTGATACCTAAATGGTTAATACGCAGGGTTACTGATCAGAATGTTGGAGGTTCAAGCACCACCAAGCTGCCACTGCTGGGCCTTTGACAAAGGCCATTAACCATCTCTGCTCCAGGGATGCTGTACATTGTGCTTTTACCTCAGCTTTATAACAAGCTAGGAAATGTGAAGAAAGGGTTTAACCATGCTGTTATGTGTAAGTTACAACTAAAAGCCTCTCTTTTTTTAAAGCAAAGGTAAATATTTAGCAAAACTTCAAACTGACAATAATTATAAATAATAATATTCGAGTCAGTCAGGGTCTGTTCAGTTGATCAAAGGCCATAAAGTGAAAGTTCTCGCTTTCTCTAACATACACATTGCTCCATTATTCATGCCCCTTTTCTCCACAGAATATCAAACATTCCAGTGTTTAAATGTGTTACAGAAAATTTGCTGCTTCATCAGTTGGTGATTATGTGCTGGTTGGCACATTTTAGGACAGATATACAGGGAGGCTTTTCAGCATGTTCTGAGACTGCTCCATCATGACAGCGCAAGGTCGTAGAACTGGGAACAAGATGAATGGTGACAGCATCAGCCAGTTGTTGTTTTTTTTTTAAGGATAATTCATCAAGCTGCTGATTTATTATGAAGGGCAGTTCATATGGAATGTAGTGTTGGGGAATGAATAAACACCATGCACACATCTTCTAACTCAGCAAATCTTTCAGACTCTTATTCATTAAGGGCTGCGTCCTGATGAATGATCTAGGGAGCTTATGTCTGGCAGAAACTTGAAACTGAAACATGAAAACAGACTTGGCAAAAGCATGACAAATCCCACATCAGGCCTTTGAAAACCATAATTGTCAGTTACATTTTTCAGCCTTGTTTATTTCACAGTCTGGAATTACAATTAAGGGAATTTGCCTTGCAATTAGTGTGTTAAAAATAATAAGACTTTACTTAAAATACATGCACTTTGTGCAATGATTGAAACTAGCAAATTGAAATTACAATGTTGGGTCATGTTGGAGGAGGTCTGTTAAAGCATTTGAGTGATGGAACTGCATTTTCAAGGATCAGGAGTAAATTGAAAAAAAAAAACCAAACCTATTGGATTAAAGTTACATTCCATCAATCCAGAATCCAGAACATGTTCTTATTAGATTTGTAGTGGAATGAGGGCTGGTATAAAACTCAGGTCATCCATTTTCTCATATGGAACGAGATTATCAGGATGAAAATACAATTATATGAAATAAGCTTTTGAAAAAGATAATGAAAGCGAAAAGATAAGCTGAATTTCATGTCCTGTTCTACTTTGAGAGTAGACTTGGCATATATAAATACAGTTTACCTGGTCTATATTCAGAGAAAGGTAGTGGTAAGCATAGAGTCGTGTCTAGATTGGATGCTTAGAGAATGTGTAGAATGAAAAGCTTTTTCTGGATGATTTTTGAAGCCATTTTTTATATCCCATAATCCTGAATAATGTCATTTTCTCTAACATTACTTAATTCAATCTTACCTTAGAAATTTTAGAACCAGTGGATGCTGCATTTTGTCAGAAATTTGAAGTAATGCATTTCTCATTAAATAAAATGTGCCTTTTTTTGTGTTGATCATAATTCACAGCTATGCTTAAATGAAACAGATGAAAATGATTCTGGTTTATTCAGAAGGAGATGATAGAAGTTTGTAACATTTTCCAAGTTGTCCTTGTTTTTGTTTATTCACTTGTGAGGAAATTGTGTACATATGCTGTTGTTGCCTTTTAGTTGCCTCAGATGAGTCTCAGATGCTGAGGACAATTAGTATCTGATAGGCTTAAAATAGTTCCCGTGATAAACATAAATGACTTACTTTAGATGAGTTGAGATGCCACAGCATGATGTTAAACTCGTGCTATAAGCCTCTGACTGTCTGGACAAAGCAAACAGGCTGTTCATCTGCGTGGCGCTTTAATTGTCCTTGTCTGGATTGGAAGTCGGCAGAATCTGTTCCTTCTTTTTTCCCCTTGAATGTAACACATGTGCTTGGGGAAGGCGAGAGAGTACGGACCACAAAGAATGGCTCGTCTGTCCCACGCAGGCCTGTCGTGCAGAGGAGCTCACGGAAAGCTCGCTCCCATCAGAAATCTGCAGCTCAAAATTGCTAAAGGAAAATAGATGTGATTTATTGAACCCAGAGCAACGTCATTAAGCATGGACTCAAAGCAAATGGTCCACATGTTGAACTTTTGTTCGCGGCACTTGACTGTACACACAGCACATATTAGCTTCTTTGCTGTCTCGTATGTTGTAATGCATGTATCTGCAAAAATTCTTGACATTGTATACAGTACATATGTTTGGATGATAGATGACGACAGTAGAAAATGGACTTTGCGACAAACACAGCAGGTCCTCATTTTGAAAATGGCTGGCATTCAGCAGACAATACAGCACAGGGCAACATACCAGCACTTTGGGCCTCCTGCTGAATATGCTCACAAAACCCGTAGCACGTGGAATGACAACTAAGATGTGCAGCGGTCTGACTGTGCTGCCTTTTTTTTCTCTTACCGCCATTCCCCAAGCTCGCCTTCTCGTCGTTCTTATTCCAGCCCTGAATTGCAGTAATAAGACTTGATTTCCCACATGCATGCGGTTAGGGAATGTGAAGTCCAAATTCCAGCATATATTTAACCACTGCTAAAAATAGTAGGCCAACTGTAAAATTAAGAGATAAGTGTAGTAAAATGAGCATGTTGGACACCCCCTCCTCAGGTATTTAACACATTTCAGGATCGCATAACTCACCAGTTTTAATGCATCATTTATGCACCTTGGTATAGTCGAGGGATTCACAACTTTTCTGGCCCTCTGTGTATGTGTGTGTTTAAGCGACTGGTCTGGAACACGGCCATTTAGTTTGGCGTGTACCTATCTGATCATCTACGTCAACAGGTGAATTATGAAATCGAAGCTCGAAGCCAAGTTTATAGTTACAGTGTGGTTAACACAATGTGTCTTTTGTTAGAAAGGCAACAAGTAACAGAGTGTTCAGTCCTGATTTGGGGCTCACTAATAACTATGTTCTTGCCACTGCACTGCTCTGCAATCACAGAGCAATTACAGAAGTAGACACTTCTGTCAATGCCATAATGGTAACATATTGCAATTGGCATCAGATGTGCAGCTTTTGGAGAGTAGAGATGGAGAGCAGAAGGAAAAATGTGAACGCTGTAACATCTGACCACCTGTCTTATTTTATAAGTGTTTCCCTACTGCCAATAGCAGTAAGAATAATATTGACATAGGTAATAGAATCTCGGCCCATGCCTTGTTGTGGATAATTATAGTAAGATTTTTACACCATGCTACAATTGAAATCTATGGCTAAAGGAGGATTAATGCAGTGGGAATTATAGTCAAGGGTGGACAAATCGCTATCATGGGCACACAAGTCGAGTTTATGGTTGCAGTATTCTTTTTTTTTATTCCAAGTTGTTTTGTGGACATGTAGGCTCACAAATCAAATAAATAATTTGATGAAATGAGGAACGTGCAAGCAAACTAAAGTTCTGGGTAAAGCTGTTATACAACACTCCATTAAACATAACACAAATTCATCTTGCAGTTTAACATTCAGATGTGAACCTTATTGTAATAATATATTTGACTTAACTTGACTTTGACTGATATGAGGAGATATCTTCATGTCAAGGTGGTGCTACAATCTTTGCAATCTTGTTTAAGAGCGATATAATCATATGGCTAAATAATCAACTCCTCTGAAGGAATTCAAATACTCATTTGTTTATTTCCCTCACAGCATTCATTTCGACTCCAGCAAGCACTGTGGCATTTAAACGCTCGCGTTCGCTCCAGTATTCTCATTTCACACAGTGCCCTTTAAAAAAACGTTCATTTGTTCATAACATTGCAGAGTATAAGCACAGTTCTTGTCTTTGTACTCCTGATAATATTTAGCCTGTTTATATTGTGATTGGGTTTTTGATCTTGACTTGTTTTGTTTCTCATTGTTGTCTCAAGACAAGTGTATCCTGTTTGCTGATTGCCGGACCCTGTTCTGAAATTGACTTTGATTTCACCTCTTGTTTAGAATTTGTTTGCATATCTTACATTAAAGACTGAGCTTCCTGCATTTGCATCTGTATGTGCTCATTTTGTTTAACATAAAGTTCACTCAACTTTCACTTGTCCTAAGGACTAGGTAATGAGTGAATCTTTAGTTTACTCTTGATTGTGCATTTACTTGTTTTGATGTAACTCCTGGTCCATTTCCTTCAAACTTAAGCAGTCTCAGTGTAACTTTTCAATGCATCTAAAAAAAATCTGTCTTTTTTTTTACCAAGTTAAGAAGTATTGCTTAAATTAGTCATGCTTTGTCCTTCAAGTCACAGAGAGGATTATTAATGCATTAGTGCTATCTTGCTTGGACAATTGTAATGTTGTATTCACTTGCTTTAGTCAAAAAAACTTTTAGATCAAAGATGCATCAAACTTTTACTGTGAAGGGCCAAAGATGAAGCTTGCTCGAGAGCTGTGGGCTAAAAGTAAATGTTTCCTGTATTATATTCAAATTAAAATCGCCATGTTTCAACTTAATGTCATGATCCATTAAGTTCCTGAGCAGGGTAAGCATTCAGATAACATGAATGATAACATGAATGAAAATCTGATAACCTCAACAATGATGGAACTATAATGAATAGACATTGAATGATACTCGGATGAGAATGGGTTTCCTTTCTGAGTCTGGTTCCTTTAAAGGTTCCTTCTCACACCATCTTAGGGAGTTTTTCCTTGTATTTGTAATCTATTTACTTCTACTTATCTGCTCTGGGACAATGTTCATTGCTAAAAGCACTATACAAATAAAAGTGAATTAAATCTAATTGATTTAATACAATTTTAAATAAATAAATGAATAGAATGAACAAGTAATTTGTTTCCTTTTTAGAAAAACTTACATTTTATTAAAAAAATTACATAAAAGAATATCTGTGAACCTATTTAGTACATAAAATTAGCATATTACATTAAAATGCAAATACATAAATAAAAAATTATTAATACCAATATAAAAATTAATTTCAGATTACTCTAAAAAACATTCTAACGCACTGTATGGTGTTTTCTTTATGATTTAGTTTTGAAATGTTCCAAACTTTGGAAACATTCTGTCATTTTCTTTGGCCTGAATTTATGGAAGCCAGTTTCCACCACAAAAAAAAAAAAAAGTTTACTTGCAATTCCGAGTTTTTATCTCTCAATTGTTGTCAGCCTTAAGTTTCAAGCTGTTTATGTGTGAACGAGACCACCTCTGCTTCATCTGTCTTGTTCCGTCTCCTCCAGACCTGATTGTTAGACATTATGTTTAAATGTTTAAAGCTTTCTGGCACTATAGAGGGGTGACGCTGCGGAACTGCGAGAAATAAAGTCGCAATTTTGGAAAATTAAATCTCAGAATAGCCAGAAATAAATCGGGAATTGTGAAAAAAAAATCAAAATTAGGCAAACCTTTTTTAATGTGGCGAGAACAGGCTCAATGTGAATCTTCTCCTCGTCCCTCACTCTTTTCTCCTTCTTCCTTAATTTTTTCATTCTGTGGCGTCCTCTGCGTTACCTGTTTGCAGTGCTCCAGAGTTTAACGGGTAATAATGGTCTGTGGGGAACACAATGCTCTATGAGTAGTTAAATGAACTAAACGAAGCATCAAGGCAAATAAATTGCCTCAATTCTTTTTTTGTTTTTGAATTACTCGAGTTACTCGATGAATTGTTTCAGCCCTGCAATGAACACAATTTAACAAGTCTTCTTTCACTGCAGCCACAGCTGCATCACCCACATACTGTACATCATCTCTAGCAGAAGCATCAATATTAACCTCACAAAATCCTACCACTGGTTTTTTTGCATTTGCTTGGTACATTATGGTTTTCCTGGGGATTTCAAATGAATGCAAATTCTGTGTTTTGTACAAATTATAAATGCAAAAGTATAAATCGTTCATGAAAAAGCTTAACAACTGTTTTGAACTGTTTCGGCTGACCTTTTCACAATATCTAGCTTTCCTTGAAAAGACTTGTAAATGTCCCTGTAAGTGTATCTGCAACCAAATCACTTTCTTTTTAAAGTAACAGCATGAAGCAGCATAGATTTAAATCTAAGAGATTACACTGTTTATTTCCTGCCGGCCTTATGGAAATACGTAATGTAATGGCTAAAATTTGATTGGATAGAAACTCTGATTAAAACTTACTTTCCGTGACGCTGCAACAGAGCACCTGAATGGACTATTGGAAATAATTATTTCATCTTCATGGACAAAAATATATTAAACGTAAGTTAGTGATTCCGAGTTTAGGCCTGCAGAAAAAGCCTTGCTGGCCCTGACATCCTAATGTTTAATGCCGAATTCAAGCTATAAGCAGTACATGCTTATGCTTGTAATATCAGTGACCTCTAATAAGAGACATGAATCTGGTCCTTATTATTAAAAATTCTGCTCATAGATGTAAGTAATGCCAACATTTTTGCAGATGAATAATAAAAAATGCTATGTTAAATGTTAACTTGGAAATGAAGATCTGTGTCAGTGGCATTTTGTGTCAATGTCAAACTTTTTGGTTTTGATTTTATTGTGAAGCACTAAATAAAAAAATTACTCTACACATTAGGTCTAAGTTCCTTTTTTTTAACTTTCTGTTAAAGTTATAGTAATCTGAAGCTAGCTGTTTTGAAACCGAAGTCAACGTTTTTTTCTCTAAAACGTGTGGATTGCATATGGGATTCTTTCCAAATTGATTATAAGTCACAGGATGTTGGCTCTAATAGCCTAAAAAAATTATCTTACAAATCCTGGGGCACCAGAAAGACTGGAGTTTCTTTAAAGACAATACATTTTATTAACAGAATGTCAGCATATAGTACAAATCTTTTTATTAAAGATGATAGATAAGAGATAAAGACGACCATAGACATTTTGTCTAATGCCTGTATTTATGATTTTTGTCTTCCAGGGGCCACCGCTTGTTGAACAAAATACAATGTTCTCAAAGCTTTTCATAATGACATTGATTTCTTTTTGTTGCTAAATAAAACAGATGATAATATTTTTTAGGAATGTCTTTGAATGCCAACAGACTAACAGTGTCATACTGCAATGATGAATCATTTTATTTTTCAAAGCTGGCTCAAGTTCTGTTTTTAGATGTGGGGAAAAACCTCATTTATCAATAAGATATGGATTGTTATTCACATGACAGTTGACTCACACGATATCAGTCAGAAGTCCTATGACAAACAACAATTACATTTACATTTACAGAATTTATCAGATGTCCTTATTCAGATTTACAGTTATCTGATTGATATGCAGGTATGGGCCTTTCTTAAGGGCCCAGCAGTGGCAGCTTGAGGCTCTGCAATTTGAAGTCAAGATTTTCCTATCCGACGTCTTTCCCCACTAAGATACCACTTCCCTGTATAATAGCTATCAATATCTGATCCACTGTATATGTGTGTCAGTACTGATGTACAGAAGCATGAAACTGTGGGAAAAGGTGGCAGTGGGAGCTCAACAGCATCGGGCTCTGATCAGAAAGTTGTATGCATTTTTATTTTAGGTTCATTTATGTTTAAATTGTTAAGGGTAACAACCTCATTACATTTGCTCTTGCTTGTGCAAGTCATGCTCTGAAAAAATAATTTTCTTCAAAGGCAATTGTAGCTCTGTAACCAAAACGGCTGCTCATGTTACATCACTGCTCCAGTGATACAACATTATATGCAATTATATGCAATAAGCTTACAGATGGCCAGGAAAGACTAATTATTTTCACTTAGAGATCAAGTATAATTGGAAAACAGAAAAGGAAACTCTTAAAGAAAAGATTACAAGTTACATATGTGTTTCATGCAGTCAGTAATCAAACCATAGTTCCAGGTATACAGCTCCTGCACCCAACTCTACCTTCTGATCATGCTAATTGAACAGTCAGAACACTGATCTAAATTATTATATAAAAAATCACATTCATACGCAACTGAGAAGTTACAAACATTAAGTCTATATTGTACAGTTTGAACAAATATTATAATAATAATAACAAACAAAATATTTCATTCATTTAGCAGATATCTTTAGTCAATATAACTGCTGTTTAATAGGCATAATTAGATTTTTAATTAGATTTTACTGTAACATTAGGCTGTTGTGAAACAGTATGCAAAAGAAGTGAGAATCCTGAAGTGATTCAAAATCATAACACCTTACAGTAAATGAATTACTTCTAGATTTTACATAGTAAAAAATTTTCTATTTATTCTTATATAATTGAAAACGAACTGTTCAGATTTACAATATTTAAAAATTCAGGCCTGTCATTTGGAAGTCAGCACACCTTGCATTACTTTTACAATACTTTGTATGTCCACTTTTTCTTTTGATGACAGACTCAGTCCTCCTCAGCATGCAGAAAACTAGTGTTACCCAATTTCTGTCATGTACTGCCATTCTTCAGAGGTGATTTTTCTTTCAGCTGCTCTTTCCTGGAGGAGGTGTGTGGCTCTACATTCCTCTTTAAAATCCTTCCAAAGGTATTGTTTCTGACTCAAGTCAGGCGGCAGGGTCATCATTTATTAATTTTTTTCTGAAACTCATGAGCAATTTTGGCAGTGTGCTTTCAATTGTTATCATACTGGAATATTCCTCTTGCCAAACTTCTGGAGAATGGGAGTCATCTTGTCAGAAAGTATTTTAGTATGTCCACAGGCATTCATAATGCCATCTATAAATGTCATCTCCCCCAGCACTCCCACCACCGTGCTTCACTGTCAGGATTATTCGTTCACTGTGGTAGTGGCCAGGTTCATGCCAAACATGCTGGACCACATCTAAGCCAAACAAATTTATATTGATCTCACCGAGCTGAAGAATGTGCTCCCAATATACACCAGGCTTCTTTTTATGTTCTTTTTAGCAAAGTTTAATCTTGCAGTTTTGTGCTGAAGATCAAGCAAGGGCTTTTTTTCTTGGGAGCGGTTCACAAAGGCTGACGTTATGCAATGTCCTTCACGCTGTCTGAGATTACAGAAAGTCAGATTTCCAATAATAACCCTGTGTCAAGTCTAAAGCACTTGCTTGTCTGCTTTTCAGAGCTAGATCTTACAAGAAGTGCACTCTCCATGGCGTCACATTAGGAGTATGGGCACCACAGCTCTGATTAGTGGTACTTTGGCCTGTTCTATGTCTCGTGATTGTTTGTTTAATAGGTCACAGATCTTCCTGTATCATTCTTTAACTCTCTGAAACCTCACAATCAGATTTTTTTTTTAATCCTCTGGCAATTCTTGTTCATGTCGAAATATGGTGCAACATGCAGATAGACACAGCCTATAAATCTAAAACTGAGCGGTGTTCATAGATTATTTTATATCCATGTTCGTGCAATTGGAAATCAAATGTGAACATCATTTTGTTTAAATTACACTTTTTTTTTTTATTTGTGCAGGTTTTAAAGTATTATTTATTGGGTTTATACTTGAAGCTTCCAATCTATGTAAAGTCTTTGTTTTTGATTCTTCATATGAAGAAATATTTTACTCAGAAATCATTTTAAAATAATGCAGATATTAAGAGGTGATAAAATGTAAATATTTTTTTATAATTGATATAAAACTGTTTAGTAGATATATGCAATTCATTTTTATTTGTATTTTGGTTTAAACAACAGACATTCTCATAAAGCAGCATTACACAAATAAAATGATGATTAAGAAATAATAAATAATAATTTAACTTTATAGATAATAAAGCATATATTTGTTTCTTATAATTGCAGGTTAGTAAAGATAAATCTTTATGCTTTAATAGATATAAGATTCATTGATCATTATTAGCAGCTCATAGATTATTATTTTTGATTGATTATTAAACAAGATAAGTTATTTCTTGTACTTATTTTATCATCTTTCTTTTAATTGTTATTTATGTAATGACTATTCTTTACTGAACCATTTAAACAATTTTGTCTGTTAATGGCATCACCTTAGTTTAATAATACTTTAATATTGAATTTTTATATATATATATATATATATATATATATATATATATATATATATATATATATATATATATATATATATTTTTTTTTTTTTTCAAGATTTTGAACTTTCACATTTACATACTATTCTGACTGGAATAGTCTCATAAACTAGAAAAAACAGTGCCAAATTGGCCAGATCCTTATAAAAGTAATTTGTACGCAGCATTAAGAGACGCATGAGGTGTGTATGGAAACTTCACCTATTAGTAGTACAATACTTCAGAAGCATGTAATCTTTCATTGTAATCTGTGTTCAAAATGACTGATAATCACATCTGTCGGTCATTTAGGGTCAGATTAAAAGGTTTAGGAAAGCAGAAAGTCTTATCGTTTCACAGGTTTCCATGAAACCCTGTAATTCCAATTCCATTTTCCAATAGCGCATTGAAATGTATCTTTTTCACTGTGCCGTGAAAAAGAGGTGACCTCATGGCCGATAAACATCAGTACACAATGCACTAGCCAACAGCCCCAGTACATCGCCATGAAAGCAGATGCTGGCCTTTACTTTTACTATAGCCTCCTGTCTTCTCACCCATAGCACGCACATGCACTCCAACACATTTAAACACGCACATGTGTGAAACAGGGAACAAACTGTAGCTAGCATTCCTAGAACTTTGTAAGGAATCATTTTATTGTGTGAGAAGTCTATTGTTTTTATGATGTAAAATTTTTTACATTTTAAAGGTTCTGAAAAATCAAATGTACCCTCATTTCTCCATTTACTTTAATGGCAAGTTTCTACTGTGGGGCCTGAATTTTCAATATAGCCTTTGTATTAATTATTGATTGTTCGCATGATAACATTTAGGTGGCATTGCACAGGTGTGTACTTACTTACTTCAACTGTGTACTATCACTTTATGCTCTTTAATAATTATATTTAGACATAGTTTTATGCACTTTAGTAGGTAGAAGCTATTTATGCTTTTCTTAGTTATTGAGTAATACATGCAGTGGTTCATAGACATTGTTATTGATTATACAAGTTATTATTTGTACTACTTCACAAACTCTTTCATTTAAGTGTAATAAATTAAATTAGTATTTTAATAAGGAAAAATCTATTGTGTTTTCAACTGTTATTATTAGTTATCAATTATGATTTTTTGGAGTCTGGCTATGGCATCACCTTATTTACAATAATACTGTAACATTTTGCAGTGAAACGTATGGTAACCTTTGTGTTTCTCAGTCAGGTGTATGGTTCATGTGTTATGTTTAAACATCCTTTTAGTAGTCATTTTTGGGTTGTGTCAATTCCGACATTATCAAGGCTGATATAAGTGAATTTACCCCACTGCAGTGTTGTATGTGGTTGAATGCATTTGAATTGTTAGTGGTGATTAATTATTAATAATAACTTTTAAATGATGTGCACTTTAAGCTTTCTTGCATAAAGTTAAAAAAATTATTTTTTCTTTCAAGGCAAGACCAAAAATGTAACAACATTATCGTTTGAAAGAAAACTGCTAGAATAATCATTGGTGCCATGTAAACCATACTAAGCTTTTATGTGTGGAAATTGTTTCCATACTTTTTTGAGCAAAACTCACTCCAATAATTTTTTTTTTTTAAGTGTGAAAACCATGGGAAAAGGGAAATCAAATAACATGCTTTTAGGATGCTTGGGTTTTAAACCCAGAACATTAGTAGAAACCATAAGAGCTGGCTCAGTGAGAGTGAGTTAGGTAACTCCAGAGTCCCTCACACACATACACACATGCAATGATGTAACGCCAGACATTTCTGATGAAGTATTCGCTTGTTGCAGGCTGAGAGGTCTATTTATACTTTATTCCTCTGCTCCAGAAAGCATTCCATGTTTTGTTGGTGGCTTTTTATAGCTCACTTGTACCAGCTTGTACCACTTTATGCTAATGGTTTTGGAAATGCTCCTTGCATGGCGGCCATGTGACAAAATAACAGACCTCCTGTTTCAAAAACGGTGACTAAAATATACGCAAGGGGAATAAACGTGAAGTCAATAAGTTTATAAATTTAAAAAATAGTATCTCATAAATTATTTAAAGAGCAGACCAATCTTGCTTTCACCACTTTGTGAGACTCAGTGATTTCTCTGCCAGTCTCCATGTCAACTGGTTGAACTATTTTGTGCTCCAAAACTACAAAAGCATAGTAAATTTACCATGACCATTGAGGAATAGACATAATCCAGAAATGTATTTAACACAGGCTCTTTCAGGATAAGTGAACTTTTTTAGAGTGCTGACTTGTGGTATATATGAAACTGATACATGGTTGTGGAGACTGCATCTACCAATTGGCCATACCATGGTTTTACTTCTATCTGCCGTTCTTTATTTGGCCTTCTTATAGTCCATTATCCCTGCTTATATAACATTTCATGAAAAAACAAAGATTTATGTAACACCTCTATGTATACATCATGCATAGCTGCTGTGGCATGACAATTAGATCAGTGTTACATTCATTTATCTGTGTGTTTCTGGTTTAAATGTTTGGTGGAAAATAATAGGAAGGCAGACAGGTTATAATTATGTATCCAGAGATATATCAGTATGGGTTTTGGAAGTAATAATAACTTTGCTCTAACCTGAAGTTCTTTGGTTTAAAAAATACGTCGTGGCGAGGACACTGAAATCATTTTGCCCCCTGGTGGCTGCCGTCAAATAATACACATTCCTTTTTTTTATTCCCTTTTTTTGTTTATCTTATTTTACATTTGCTTCCTGGGGTTTTTTCACAATGAATGCACTGATGTCTCATTTATAACACGTCCAAACATTTTTATACTGTATGTAGCGGCACTAATATTGGCCACTCATATTGGCACCCTAAATTTACCCGACTTAATCCACCTCTTAATACCACCACTATCACATCACGATTATAGAAACCATCAATACTATACGAAAACGCAATATAACTTCATTTGAAACGCTCCACAGAGGCTGTAAGCCAGAGGTACGGCTCGTATTTACTGGTCTGGAAGTGGCAAACAAACTATTTTCCGGGCTAAGACAAGCCAGCTAGCTTCAGGGCTCACAATGTCTAGCTTTTCTGGAAAAGTCCGCCTTAAAAATGGATTTTTAAGTATGTTTGAGACCAAATCAATTCCTCTTCCTCTGTCAGCTATTGTGGGTATAAAAAAGACTAACTCGGATGTATTAATGTGTGTAGAGTTTTGCCAGTCAAACTTGGCTGTAACAGTTTATCTCTGGTCAACCAATCAGAGGATGGAAAACTGCTAGTGAGGCACATTTTAAATCTGATTGGTTGAAGAAACAGACCCATTGCTAATATAGTCTAAGATACATCGGCCAGCACTACTGATTCTGAAAGCTCTGGGCAGATTAGATTGACATGGCAGAACATAGAGGCTGATACCTGACTGAGCAAAAAATTCTATTATCCACATACACGTACTGGAAGCAGTGCAGACAAGAGAAACGCTACTAAATGAATGAATTTAGGTTGTAAATGTAGATGTAGGTCAGTGCTTCTGATAATGTTTAGGCCAGCAGATAAGGCTTTGCTGGCCCTGATGGGCCACCACTAAGGTATATATATATAAAAAGTATTTAGTCAGCCACCAATTGTGCAAGTTCTCCCACTTAAAAAGATGAGAGAGGCCTGTAATTTTCATCATAGGTACACTTCAACTATAAGAGACAAACTGAGAAAAAATTACATTGTCCGGGAAAATTACATTGTCTGATTTTTTAAGAATTTATTTGCAAATAAGTATTTGGTCAATAACAAAAGTTTGTCTCAATACTTTGTTATATACCCTTTGATGGCAGTGACAGAGATCAAACATTTTCTGTAAGTTTTCACAAGGTTCTTACACACTGTTGCTGGTAGTTTGGCCCGTTCCTCCATGCAGATCTTCTCTAGAGCAGTGATGTTTTGGGGCTGTCGCTGGGCAACACGTATTTTCAACTCCCTCCAAAGATTTTATGAGGTTGAGATCTGGAGACTGGCTAGGCCACTCAAGGACCTTGAAATGCTTCTTACGAAGCCACTCCTTTGTTGCCCGGGCAGTGTGTTTGGGTGTTGGGTTTCACTTAAAATCTCACGATACATGGTCCCATTCATTCTTCAATCAGTTGTCCTGGTCCCTTAGCAGAAAAAAAGATCCAAAGCATGATGTTTCCACCCCCATGCTTCACAGTAGGTATGGTGTTCTTTGGCAACTCAGCATTCTTTCTCCTCCAAACATGACAAGTTGAGTTTTTACCAAAAAGTTCTATTTTGGTTTCATCTGACCATATGACATTCTCCCAATCCTCTTCTGGATCATCTAAATGCTCTCTAGCAAACTTCAGACGGGCCCGGACATGTACTGGCTTAAGCAGGGGGACATGTCTGGCACTGCATGATTTGAGTCCCTGGTGGCATAATGTGTTACTGATGGTAGCTGTCAGGGATCCACCTGCCACGCCCCCCTTTCGTGGCTCTCATGCCTACGCTCTCCCTGGAGCTCCAGGCTTAACCATGCACACCTGGGGTTCGTTGTCTCTCATGCCTCTGCTCTCTCTGAAACTCCAGGCTTGACTCATCATCACCCCACCCCGCTCCTACAATAAACCCCTCACTCACACTCACTCCCCGTTCGTTATTGTATGTGTTGGGCTTTACGTACTGCTGTATGTTTACATGTTCAGGGTTTCACACATGACTCTATGCATCCGTTCCATTCTGACTCTACAATCCTGTACCGGGTGCGCTTCTCCTCCCCGCGCATCTCGGACTTTCTCAACCGAAGGACTGCCGTGTGCGTGTGTGTGTGTGTGTGTGTGTGTGTGTGTGCGTGCGTGTGTGTGTGCTTGTGTGTATCTCTCTCTCTTAAATCTCTCTCTCTCTCAGGAGAGCTCCACTCCACTTCAGAGTTTCCTTGAAAGCTCCGTTCCGCTCCAGTGTGCTCCACTCGGCTCCAGTGTCCCTCCGAGGGTGCCATTATACTGCCACCTGGCTGCGAAAGGGACGTCGTACCGCGGCCTGGCCGCAAAAAGGACGTCGAACCACCGGCTAGCCGCGAAAGGGACGTCAAACCGCCGCCTGGCCGCGAAGGGGTCATCGTACCACCGCCTGGCCGGGAAAGGGACGTCGTACCGCCGCCCAGCCGTAAAAGGGATGTCGTATCGCCGCCTGGCCGCAAGAAGTAGGTCGTACCGCTGCCTGGTCATGAAAGGGATGTTGTACCGTTGCCTGGCCGCGAAAGGGATGTCGTACCGCCGCCCGGGTGCAAAAGGGATGTCACACCGCCGCCTGGTCACAAAAGAGACGTTAAACCACTGTCTGGCCGCAAGAAGTATGTCGTACCACCTCCGAATGTCTATGAAGGTGGCATGGCAACCCGCGGTCCCTCTGACAGCCCCAGGTCGCTTCCAGAGCTATCCGGCAGTGATGTTGCGGTCCGAGACTCTTCTGAGGGCGACACCACAGCCCCAAGCTCCTCTGAAGGCAACAAGACGCCTGCAAACTCTCCTGAAGGCGACATCTCGCCTCTGAGCTTCTCCGATGGCGACGTCTCGCCCCCGAGCTCCTTCGTCGGCGACGGCTCGTCCCCGTGCTCTTCCGTCGACGACATCTCGCTCACGAGCTTTTCCGACGAAGACGTCTCAGCCCCAAGTCTCCCAAAAGGCGAAGCCACACCTCCTGGACCATCTGAAGGCGAAGTCACACCTCAGCATCCCTCTCCATGAGACGTCTCGCCTCTGGGCTCCTCTCCAGGCGACATAACGCCTCTGAGTTACTCTCCGGGCGAAGCCACTCCTCCGAGTTCTTTTGAAGACGTTGTGCCTCTGCTGGGGGCATGGTTCCATCCCGTGTCTTCAGGATGGGCATCGTCCGGTTCTGGCGCTCCGCCAGGGTTGTCGCCCCACCTCGAGTCCTTCCCGGCCTTCCCTGGTTCCGCGGCGGTTCTGACTGGGTCCCTTTCGACCCTGAATGGACACCGGGATCCTCCTCCAAGTGCCTTGGCCCTCGGGGCATCTGTGGGTTTGGGGCGTCAGGTGCCGCCCCCTCTGAGGGGGGGTAATGTCAGAGATCCACCTGCCACGCCCCCCTTTTGTGGCTCTCATGCCTACACTCTCCCTGGAGCTCCAGGCTTAACCACGCACACCTGGAGCTTGTTGTCTCTCATGCCTCCGTTCTCTCTGGAGCTTCAGGCTTAACTATGCACACCTGGGACTCATCATCACTCCACCCCGCTCCTACATAAACCCCTCATTCACACTCACTCCCCGTTCGTTATTGTATGTGTTGGACTTTACGTATTGCTGTATGTTTACGTGTTCAGGGTTTCACACAGGACTCTATGCATCCGTTCCATTCGGACTCCACAATCCTGTACCGGCTACGCGTCTCCTCCCCGCGCATCTCGGATCAGCTACGCTTTTCCCAAGCGCACCTCGGACTTTCTCAACCGAAGGACTGCCGTGTCCGTGTGTGTGTGTGTGTGTGTGTGTGTGTGTGCATGCGCCTGTGTGTGTGTGCTTGTGTGTAATTCTCTCCCTTACTCTTGTCATTAAAACCTGAGCGAGCTGTACTCCCGCCTCCTGTTTCACTCGCACCCTGACAGTAGCCTTTGTTACTTTGGTCCCAGCTCTCTGCAGGTCATTCACTAGGTGCCCCCGTGTGGTTCTGGAATTTTTGCTCACCGTTCTTGTAATCATTTTGACCCCACCGGGTGAGATCTTGCATGAAGCCCCAGATCGAGGGAGATTATCAGTGGTTTTGTATGTCTTCCATTTTCTAATAATTGCTCCCACAGTTGATTTCTTCACACCAAACTGCTTACCTATTGCATATTCAGTCTTCCCAGCCTGGTGCAGGTCTACAGTTTTGTTTCTGGTGTCTTTTGACAGCTCTTTGGTCTTGGCCATAGTGGAGTTAGGAGTCTGACTGTTTGAGGTTGTGGACAGGTGTCTTTTATACTGATAACGAGTTCAAACAGTGCCATTAATACAGGTAACAAGTGGAAGACAGCTGAGCCTTTTAAAGTTACAGGTCTGTGAGAGTCAGAAATCTTGCTTTTTTGTAGGTGACCAAATACTTATTTTCCACCATAATTTGCAAATAAATTCTTTAAAAATAATACAATGTGATTTTCGGGATTTTTGCACAATTGGTGGCTGACTAAATATTTTTTTTGCCCCACTGTATATTTATATATTTTATATATATATATATATATATATATATATATATATATATATATATATATATATATATATATATATATATAGAGAGAGAGAGAGAGAGAGAGAGAGAGAGAGAGAGAGAGAGAGAGAGATTGGTATTTGCACTTCTTGTTAGGTGCTAACTAATTTGCTCTGTACTTGTATTTTGCACAGTTCCAAGGTGTTCTTGAAATAAGACAAACCTTTTGACTTCAAAACAATATACATGTGTGTAATACAGTATCTAGCACACTGATAAAATATAATTAGGGTTAGTACTCTCAGTGCTCAAATCATCTTCCAAATGATTACTATTAAATGATTACAAATCATATTCCAACTAGCCTACTGAATAAGATATCTTTAAAATGATACAGCTTGCTGTGCACAGCATGCTGTGTTATACCATATAAACAGTTATCAGCACATACTCATTTCTATTTAAGTGTATTCTATTTATATGTATAATTATTAACCTGTGAGATCTGGGCAGTAAGAATCTCATCTGGGTTCCACGGTGAGTTACCCATGGAGACGTGTGGTCTGAGAGCCTGATTTGATGGCCATGTAGTGGCCTTGGCTCCTGCATCATCAGTCGCTGAGGCTGATCTGGATCAGGCCCAGAATGTCACGCCAGAACCGCTCACCGCGGTCATGTCCAGTCCCACGCATTTCCCATGCTTTCTCACACTAGGCAGTGAGGTTTACCACAGCTTCATGTCCCTCCCTCCATCTCTGGGCTCCAGGGGCTGTAGCTGCTGCTCACACTCTAAAACCCAATACCTTTTGCTTAAGCCTAGTATGGTTTTGATTTACTCTTGTAGGATATGCCCTTTGATTATATATATTGTCTATGACCTGTCTTGACCTACAAAGTCATGATCACTCATACTATGATGTTTTCACACTTGGTCATAGTTGAGTCAGCAACACTCAGGGCATGCACTCCTTTAAGAGTAGCTGCAAAGATATGCGTTTTTTCACAATGCTATAAGCGCTAAAGCTGATACTAAAGGTGAGTTAATGACAGTGCTCTAATGCACCTGATGCACTCCTTACCAGGGTTTGGGGGCCACCAACAGACCACCAACAGTTCTCTGAACTGCTCCCAGGCTTGAAAATATCTTTTACACATCACCAAAGCTATTGACCACCCAGAGCCCTGATTCTGGAAAGATTAACTCAGAAGTCAGGGATTAATTAGTGTTTGCTCTCTTGCTATAATCTTTCTTTCTTTCTTTCTTTCTTTCTTTCTTTCTTTCTTTCTTTCTTTCTTTCTTTCTTTCTTTCTTTCTTTCTTTCTTTCGTTCTTTATTTATTTCTTTCTCTCTCTCTCTCTCTCTGTCTCTCTCTCTGTTTGCACATTATGAGTGAATGTGTGTGTGTGTGTGTGTGTGTGTGTGTGTGTGTGTGTGTATATGTTTATAACCTCTAATCTCCATAATTGAGGCATTGTAGCTTTATAGAGAGCTCGTCAGACTATTATACAAAACAAAGTACACAGAAAAGTGCACATCACTCACTAAGACATATTATTGAAGCAATTGTATTGATTTACAGCAATATTTATTTATGCATATCATGAACATATATGATGACTCATCTATACATGTTAATACACAATTTCACCTGTTAGTTCCTGCCCACACTCACTGTATGTTTCATGATTTAAAAATAGATGAACATTCTAGAGATTTCAGTCCAGAGGTTCATCGCAGGTAGTTTACATGAGCACTTTTAAAGAAGATGAAGATGAAGAAGGAGGGGGAGGAAGAGGAGGAGGAGGTCTATAAGAGTTATAGAACCTGAACACTGAATTTTCTGGTATGGATGTTTGGCCTAGCAGGGATTAAAAAATGATAGAACTATGTTTAAATTAACAATTAATAGCAGATCATCATAGTTTTCATTGAAGAGTACAGCATAACAATATTAATCTGAAACATACTGCATTCAAATGTGGTAAGTGACTTGACAGATTTGGACGACTTCATTTGTAAAGGAGTTTGAGTAGATGATTACTGTTTATGCTTGGATCTATAAATCAGTTTTGCACATCATGCTTTTGGGAAGGTACTTATACCATTTGTTTGTGATACAGGTAGTGAATGAACAGCTGGTCTAGTGCATGAGTGCTGGTATTTCCTTCTTGTTGCTCACCACTGTGGAGCTCTGCTTAACAGGAAGGTGAGGATAGATGTTCAGGAACGAGCCATATTCCAATCCCAGGCAGCAGTTTTTCACATAGCAGAACCCGAGCTGAGCTTGCCGAGAGCACAGCGAGCCCATGTGTAGGCGTACGTGTCCAGTGGCCACTCACAGAAATGAGGCATGTATGTGCAAAAAACGCAAACTGGCTTGCAGCTCGGGCTGAAGGAATGCATTGCCTATCTGTCAACAGAAGACTTTTCACTCTCTGGCAGTGATCAGGAATTTCATAACCTGCAGACTGTGTGGATTTTAGAACACATTCCTAATGCCATAGTCACCCCACTCTGACTTTGGCAGCACCTGTACTTAAATATGAAGGGTCACTGGAAAACTAACTTTGAGCCCCAAACTAACCCAAAGTGTGCACAAAACATGTAGTACTCAGCCTGGCAAACCCCATTCAATCATTCTGTTCTGTTTTCTTTACTGAAAGACTAAACAAATTCTTATTATGTCTGGCTTTAAGGGATGAAATACCAGATGCTGGAGTCAACTTTAACTGAGTTGTGTTTTACAACAGAAGCTAAATATTTAAAAAAAAAAAAAAAGTACATTTTGAAATAGAATAAACAACTAAAATGTATGAAAAACGTACTTTAAAAATTTTTTTTTTGCCAAATAATATAAAAGTTATTAATTTATACTTTATACGTTATTAAGGTATAATTTTTATCTGTAAAAAAAAAAAAAATATATATATATATATATATATATATATATATATATATATATATATATATATATATATATATATATTTATTTATTTTTTTATTTTTTAATTAGTTTTTTATAACTTGATTTTTATTTAAGCAAATTTTTTAGCATGTTATCTTCATTCATCTTCAAAGATCATGTTGGAGAACGAAAATGGTTTAACAAATACGATGAAGTAAATATTATAAAAATAATAAATTTACCTGCCAAAGTATTTTACAGTATTTATACAAGTAGATTTTTCCATATAGTATAATGCAAGTACATATAAGTGCAAACACAATTTAAGTAAATTTTTTCAAGTACATATACATCCAAATATGTTCATTTATTGAAACTTTTCTTGATTTCATTTTAATGTGTTAAACCTTTCTTTTTACTGCACTACATTTCAGAAAAAAAAAACAGCTTTTGCTTTATAGTAACTGCATATATCGTAACCCTATGGTTTTGGTGAGTGTGTGTGTGTGTGTGTGTGTGTGTGTGTGTGTGTGTGTGTGTGTGTGTGTGTGTGTGTGTGTGTGTGTGGAGTGTGTAAGGGACTCACTGTGTGTCTGTAACAATAGAACTCTCTCTCCATCAAAAGGTCTGATGTGCAGGATAATGAAACATTGAAATGGACTAATCATATAAAATATAGATCAGTCCTTTTATGTTTGATCCCTTTTTAATTAAAAAACAAATACCTTTATATTTTTACTCAGGCAGAAATAAAAAATGATACATTTTTCTTTTATTTAAACATATTTAAGCAGGGGATTTATATTTTTCTCAAGTAATGATGTACTTTGTCTTTCGCTGCCTGTTTGTGATTAGATGTTGCTGTAAAAATGTTCATAATGCATCTGCACCATCAAATCCTCATTATCATTATCATCATCGTTGGTCTTTCTGTATAGATAATAGAGAGGCAAAAAACATCCATTTAAAATAACATAACTAAGTTAGACTTAAACTCAATGCCCAATTCAGTAATCTATATTTTATCAAGCGTTTATAATGACAGCTAGCAATTAGCCTTCATCTCAGCGTGCCATCTGAGAGATTAAAGCAATAATAAAGCAATCATATTTTCCATGATGAAGAGGCACTAATTTCCCACCAGCAACTAACACCTTAGTGGAATAATGTGGTAGGAAAACACAGAACATTTTAGTATTTATTTTGTTATATGAGCATTTCTGGGCATATATTTACATTTAATTCACAAATAAGCATTTACATTATATTGAAGAAAGCATGAGAACCAGAACAGCAGCCACATTGCTAGGCATAGATTGATGCCATTAGCTTTCTTGGTCACTACTATCTATGTCTACAATTATGTATGTTATAAACCCAGATATCACATTTTGCCCCCCATGTCCCTCTCTCTCATACTTCTCATTGGTCCTCGCCAAGAGTAAATGAATGCTGTTCTCTGTGTGGGGCCTGTGAATGCAGTTGAGGCCTGATGGGCACCACCTGAGTGATGATTCTGTGTCTGCCAGAGCGTCTCCAGCATGGCTGACCTGCTGGGAACACAGTCACCCTCTGTGCTGCCCCTTCCAACGCACTCGTAATTAGAAAGGTCCGAGCTCACAGCACAAGCACTGCTCTCATGCTGTCAGGCCACATTAGGGTGAAGGGCACTATCCAGGGACACTAACTCCCCTGTGGCTCCAACATCGTTGTGGCCCAACACACCCCAGGGACCCCAAAGCACACAGTTCATGTATTTCTTGGATGGCTATTATTAGATGTGTTTAGCATTGCCTAAACGGTGGCAAAATCCAGGTACCTGTTGCACATCCAGTTATTGCTTAGAGTCAGTTTGTGACTGTAAGTAGTTCTTGTTGTTGCTTTACAACAAGCTATAGTAGTAGAAGTTCTCTTAACTTGTAGATTAGTTAGTTGGCTAACTACACTATAAGGACAAAAGATTCAAACACCTGACTATAAGATTCGTATGTGCTTTCAGAACATCCCATTCCACATCTAGACCCTTGTTGCTGTTGTAATAACCTCCACTATTCTGATAAGATGGTACACTGGATTTTGGACGGTGGTTGTGCAGATTTTGCTCATTTGGTCACAAAGGTATTGGTGGAGGAAGTACTCTAACCATGTAGTTGAGTTAAAGTAGAGAGTTTACAATAGGTAAAATATGACTCCACTATAATGAAAAGTTCTCCCTTATAACTTTCATTTAAGTAAAAGTACAAAAAATGTTGCCTTCAAATGTACTTAAGTATCCAAAGTACTATGATTTATTTAAGGCTTTAATGTTTCTATTATCATTTTTATCACAAGACTGTTTCTTAATCGACTCAGTTTATGTGAAAAGACTAATGTTATTCTTAGTACACCGATCTATTAGTAAAATGATATACATTAATCAAACACTGATTGATATCTATTAAAATTATCATGAGCCCAAAACTCCTTTATCATTTATTCCTCTCAAAATGTTCTGCCTGCTGTTGGACTGATGCTGAACTTTATGTTTGTGAGGAGGTACCTGGGGTACAGCCAGTGTTCCAATTCATCTTAAAGGTGTTCAATAAGGTTGAGTTCAAAGCTCTAGAGCAGGCCTTATCTCCATAGAGGCAATATCATGCTGGAACAGATTTGAGTTCTTAGTTCAAGTAAATAGAAAGTTTTATGCTACCGCATCCAAATATCCAGTACAGTTCCGTGCCTCCAACTTTGTGGCCACAGTTTAGGAAAGAATCACATATGGGTAAAAAAAATTAGGTGTCCCAATACTTTTGTCTATATCATGTATCTGTCTATTTATTTGTTTATCTATTGATTTAAATCTGGCTTGTCATCTCTCTAGACTGATTCTGGAAGACGATTATGAAACTGGCTCCAACAAAATCAGCCCTGAAAGAGAAAATGGCAAAGTACCAGCTCTAAACTTCATTAAACAGTAATCTAGTGTGTGTGTGTGTGTGTGTGTGTGTGTGTGTGTGTGTGTGTGTGTGTGTGTTTGCGTGTGTGTGTGTGTGTGTGTGTGTGTGTGTGTGTGTGTTTGGTCATAATACATATCATATAAATATTATATGATGGAAGCCTTTCCTCAGTGGAAAGTCCGCAGGCTCTGCCGGAAGTTTCTTAAACCATGTGGCTCTTTTTTCTGATTTGCATTGTCAGCTGTGAGAGGTGTGTCAGAGAGAGATCATGTCCAATCAATTCACATTTGCACAGGTGGACTCTAATCAAGGTGTAGAAACATCTCAGCAATGATTAAGAGAACTGGAATGCACCTGAGCTCATTTTTATTAAATGCAAAGGGTTTGAATACTTATGTAAGTGTAATATTTCAGGTTTTGTGATTTGTGATGATATGGAATGATTCACACTTTGGGGCTGTGCAAATTGTTTTTACAGCACTAATTTTATTAACACGTGATAAATGCAGCGTATTTCTATTTGACCATTTTAATTAAAAATATAAATAAATAAATATAAAATAACGGAAATTAAATCCTTCAAACCCAACACTATTTATTCAAGACATCCTTTCTTTATTTAGGTATATAAAATAAATAAATAAACTTTATTAAAAATTGTTATTCTTTTTTTAATCACTAAACATAAATTTGTTTTACCGATGCACCAAGTCTTAAATCAAACACCATCTGCAAATCTGCCATGATGCACACATGTAGCAATTGGACCGTGTAGAAACATAGCAAAATTTTGGTGTCCCGATACTTTCCGTAATTCAAAGCACCATAATAATATATATACAGTGGAACCCGGTTATCTCGACCTCGTTTAACTCGACAACCCTATTAAGTCGACGTTTTTGAAGTGGAACCACCAAATTCTTGCTTTTTCTAAGCATTTTTTTATCGGTTATGTCGATTTTTATGTCGCCGAACCCTGATATCTCGAGCACAAGGGGGGAAAATTTGCCATTTAACGTCGGTTATCTCGATCGGCACTGTGCAGCCGCAGAAGAACTCGCGAAAGTGGCGGAAAAATCAAGCCTTACAGATGCTACAGGTGTTGTATTGTATACTGGTGAATCTCTGCTGTTAGTTAGTGCACATATGCCTTTTGTTGTTAAATGTTATGCGATGAACGGGAGGCGCAAGTAGAAGCGCGGCGCTGAACAGCACATGGGAGAACGTGGGATGAGCAGCAAAAGCATAGAATGAACACCGGCAGGATTGGGGGGAATCCGCGATGCGCTTTGGGAAGAAAAGCGCAGCCGTTGAGAGAGTGCTGGTGGGAAGACACGTACCGGCATACGCATGCGTGATAACAACACCATATGTGCGCGATTGAAGCCGGGAGCTTCAGAGAAAGCGGCCGAGAAAGCACCTGACACGCTGAAGGGGGCCGAAGGGGGCGTGGCAGGTGGATTCCTGACAGATAAACATGTACTGTATGTATTTTTATAGCATGCCTTCATCAAACAAATCGCGGCAATGCTGTTGTGTAAAAACCCTTCAAAACACGCATGCACATTCTCATTTATTAACGCACATCATGTACATAAAGAAATTTCAAGCACGTTAATATATTGCCACCATTTTGATTTTCGTTTATCTTGATCATCGGTTACCTCGATGCTTTTTGGCAACCCCCTAGGACATCGACATAACCGGGTTCCACTGTATATACACACACACACACACACACACACAACCAGGCATAAATCTATGGCCACCAATTAGAAAAAAACGTTATGACCACCTGCTTAATATTGTGTTGGTCGAGCATTAACACCATTAACTTCTTTAGCAATTTAAACTACAGTAGTTTGTCTTTGGGATCAGAACACACAGGCCAGGCCTTTGCTCCCTATGTGTATCATGGGGCCACCCATGATCCTATCTCCGGTTCACCATTATTTCTTCTTTGGACCACTTTAGATAGATACTAACCACCACAGACTCCCACCGTATTGTACAGCCTTATGTGGTTCTTTCACAAACATACAACAAAGTTGAAGGCACACAAATGTATAGGATGTCATAGGATGCGGTAGCATTCAATTTTCCCTTCACTTCACAATTCGGAGACCCAAACCTGTTCCAGCACAGCAATGCCCCTGTGCACAAAGCGATCTGAGCTCAATCAAGATTTGATTTACATGGATTGAAGTAAAAGATATTCAGTGGCCTTTTATAGTTGTGGCTAAAAGACAACTACATTCTCAAATCTACTTGGTCATCTTCCCAAAAGAGCAGAGGTTATTATAACAGCAATTGAGACTAAATATGGAATTAGAGCAAAAATAACAATCTTAGGTGTCCACAAACTTTTGTCCATATTGTAAATATTAAAACAAATCACTGGAATGTTTATTTGTGTAGCAGATTTGTGTCTTCTGTCAACAAATGCAACAGTTTTGTAGATCGATCAGCATTTGCAATAGCTTATTCTTTTTCTTGGCATATACATTTAAATCTATTTATTGCATTCTAACTTCCAAATAGTAAAATGTAATACTTGGGTGATTATGGTTGTATGGACACAGGAAGCCATTGCCTCTCTCATGAGATTTTATACAGTCCATGTTAAAGCACAATCAAGCATGATTGAGATGACTAACCTGGTGGTGAGAGAAGGAGCAGGATTTTTCACACAGAGCTCAGATGTGCATACCACGTGACTTATGTGAGGATGGCGTCACCCACAGAGCCAGAACTTCAGACAGGAAACAGCAGAGGAACTTGCTGTTCTGTACATAGATAGGTTACTGTGGTTAACAATGTCCCCTCTGGCCCTGTACGACAGCCATGGACTCACAAGAGAGACGTGCACAAAACCCAGTGCACTTTCCAGGCCTCCTTTTGTCTCCCGATGAATAATCTTCAGTCCCGTGAGGTAATCAAGCCTCTTAGACGAAACACTCTCACAAAGCTTGTCATTTATCCCCATTAGCAATGATGTTACCTCATTTCTTGGTTAACTCAAATTGCATGGAAAAGGAACAAGTCAGCATGGTCGAAAACTTGCCAGCAGACTGAATTAGCTGTACAGCGGCACATTATGACTGCCGCAATTACGGTCGGTTAAGCTGCATAGATGCACATTGTATGCCTCCCTCGTGGTCTGGCGAGCAGTGGGAAAGCCAAATAGTGGACGATGAGGTCATGATTATGCAAACGCACATTTATGGGATATGACACAAACTGTTAACCCATGCACCATAACTTGCACACACAAACATACGCACACACATCACACACACAGTCAATCAACGTAAGTACCAGTTTTGAAGACTGAAGTGTTCCCTGTCTCCGTGTTTGCTCAGTGTAAACAAGACACGGTGAGAGCCAGTGTGCATTTATGTTGCTATAAATCTGCTATAGTGTCAGTGTTCCCATCTTTTAAAAAAGAAAGTTAATGAAGAATCAAGGCAACTACGTTTGGGCTGAAAATAATGCTCTGCCAGACAATCTAACATCACTAATAATAAGAAGGATTAGAGCAGTAGCATGACCAATTTTATTCCTGTCCCCAAATGTAGTGGATCGGATTGCTTCCTTTAGTTTATAACTGGAGCTACAAAGCTGGTGTTGCAGGTAAGTTATGCCTATAGTGCATCAGTTCTCATACGAGCAAAGTCCTTGTAATAAATAAACATACAAACATAATAAAAAAAATACAAAAATTGAAACTACTTTCCATTATACTGTAAACAAATGATTCTAACATTATATCTGCCTGCTCTTCAAACCTGATTGCTGTGAAATGTGAGATTTATTTGCTGAAAATCTTCTGATATTATAATAATTATATTGTATTTTGTTTAACAAAGTGTTTCCTGTACAGATGACAATAAACTCTTTAATCTTGAATGCCGGCTACTAAACTTTTTAGTGCTTTAACAAACTTTTAATGCAAAAACATGATTTTTTACAAATTCAGTTTACAGGAAAAAAACATCTACCATATTAGCAGCACTAAAAAAAAACTGTTATCACAAACTACCAATTTAAACAATAGAACAATGGGAAATTTGGACAGGAAAAAGACTTACTACATGATCTTATGACATCACACCAGCTTTGTCATTAGATACAGAAAATAAAGTCTTTAGTGAGAGTTAATTCACCAGAAGCGTTGTCTGAATTAATGGTTGCTCAGTAATTAATTTCAATTGAATTAAATTTATTTGTAAAGCACTTTTAAGAATAGATATTGTCTAAAGCAGCTTTGTAGAAATAAACAGATTACAAATATACACTTTTGCACCCGAAATTAGACTCTATCAATTAACTTTTAATGAGTAAGTTTATAGGCTACAAATTAGTGCAGAATTGCTAAATCATTGCACACATGCCTTGAATAGGTTTGCTTATATGGTTTTTGTCACACAGATAAAGGCATCATCTAGAAGACAAAAGAATCAGCCGTCTAGACGACACTTTAGTGCAAGTTTTTCAGTGCAAGATTTGGAATCACTTCATACAGTCTCAGACTCTTATTATGCTTTTTTGAATCTGTCTAATGGCATTTTGAAACAGAATGACATTTATTATACTGTATGTATGAATATAGAATATTTAGACAGCATTCCATGGTTTTAAACTAGAGGGTTTATCTTATTTATTAAAAGCATCTTGTAAGTAAGTGAATTCTGCTTACATTTGATCTTTTGCTAAATATTATTTTTAAGCATGAACAACCAGATACATAAGTTTATCCTAAGAAAACAAAATATTACATCACTGGCTCGTTTTACTGATTGCAATGTACCACTAGAGGGAGATATGCTACCTGATTCTGACATTGCCACATTGTATTTAGAGGAAGCACTGCAGTGAAAGTCCTCTTTAAGCCTGAAGTATGTTCTTTAACCACAGTCTTGCTGAAAATGAATCCATTGACTATGAATACTCTGATATTGAGATTTGGTTCAGGTTCAACTCGAGTTATTATAGCTAAATCTTCATGAACAGGCCCTCCATCTTTTCATTCCTTCATCTTCAGTGAGTACTTGCTCCTGATCATGGTGGACCCAGATTCAATTTAATAGACTCTGTGGCTGAGGTTTAAATACATCCCAGAATGCAATGCACATACTTATTATCAGATTATTATAATGCTAACAGCTGAGAGAACCGGATTTACGCTGTTTATGCCTTGCTGTTTTCTCATGTTCCTTAGTCAAATGATCTGTCATTCGTAACTAAAAGTATTGTGAAACCATTGTGTAATATTTAACAACCTTTGATAAAACATGTGTACCTAATAAACTGGCAACCTCATATCCTCAACTGCACATGTTGTTTAATGCTATTTCATTTTCGACAGTTCTCACAGCGAATGACCTCCTGAGAACCTAAAATGTCCTGGAAATTTTTATAATATGCACAGTGGGCAACCAAACATAAAAATACAAAATGAAGTCTGTAAAGCTCAGAAATGGTTTAAATGTTTCTCCTGGCATGAAAAGCAATGGCATTTGACAGCTTGTAGAGCATAAAAGTAATTGCCAACCTAAGAGCATGGTAAAGTAAAGCAGTTTTTACATTGCCTTTGCAACAGCTGACTCTCTCCACTGAATTTTTTTTATTTGTCTCGTCTCATTATAATGCAGGAAAGGCAGCTTGTGGGTGCAAAATCAGCCAGAATTTGGCATAACAAACAGTAGTGTTAACAGTGAGAATCACATCCTCATGTTCAGTGACTGTACACATCCTGCTATGTATAATGCTGCAGTGAGCAGAGAAAAATGGGAGGCAGACAAGAGTTCAACCCAAAAGCTTGGATTTATTTGCCACAGACTTTAGTTGCACACACCTATGCACACACCGAGCTTTCTCTCTCTCTCTCTCTCTCTCTCTCTCTCTCTCTCTCTCTCTCTCTCTCTCTCTCTCTATCTCTCTCTCTCTATGTGTGTGCCCTTTACCACTTATTTCCTCCAGCTCTACCCTCCATTCACAAACCGGTGTTCGACCATGCCCCTGCTGCAACAACCATGTTTATATTACATCTTTTCACAAAAACATGCAACATCCAGTAATCCATTCTGCCGGACCAGAGCCAGGAAGATTTTGAAGGACCTCATCCATCCCAACAATGGACTCTTCTTTGTTGCTTTTAGGAAAGCGCTTCCGATCCTTGAAAGCAAACACAGACAGAATGAGGATAAGCTTCTTCCTACAGGTCATTCGGATTTTAAACCGGGAAACACCCAGGATCTAGTACTGGACTTCTCTCTCCATCTTCACAACTTTTTTATATAATTATATGACATCTTAACTTTGGACTGTCACTTCAACTCTGTACTTGTACAACACAGTGTCACATTATACCTCACTATAGTGCACATGGACACTTTAAGGACAATCACACTAAATCACTTTAAATTGTATTGTCAATATCTGCCACATGCATCCATCCCTGTCTAGATTCATGTATATACATATATTTTCTATAGTTTATACTTTTTTATTTATCTACTTTTTATCTATATATTGTATTCCTTTTTTTATATGATTACATGTTGGACAGTCGTATAAAGCATTTCACTGCATTTCGTACTGTATGTATGTATGTGTATGTGACAAATAAAATTTGAATTTGAACTTGAACTTGTTAATAATGCATGTTTGGTTTAGCCAGGCTATATACAGTGCATGTATTCCTTGCAGTCTGGGAAAGTGTTTTTAACTATATACAGTTCTGAAAAGTACAGGCTTCCCCGAACTAAATATGTCTCCCAATTGCATGTACCAGAACCACAAGGAAAGTAATAATATTTTAAATTATGCTTACATGCTAAATGCAGAAAGAGAGAAAAAAATGCAATTAAAGATTTTATTTGTAATTCCACTGAAAGACTGCCCCTACCTTTAAATAACTCAAACTACTCATAGATAGATAGATAGATAGATAGATAGATAGATAGATAGATAGATAGATAGATAGATAGATAGATAGATAGATAGATAGATAGATAGATAGATAGATAGATAGATAGCAAACAAGCAAACAAAGACCTGGCTGATGACCCCAACACCTTCTACTGCAGGTTTGAGAACAATATCTTCACACCTCTCATCCAACCCAGCCCAATGTCTGCCCCCATCACACTTCTGGAATCCTCTCTTACAACTCCTCCCAGCACTCAAGTTGCGCTCACGATTTGTGAAAAGGATGTGTATCGGCTCCTTCAGAGACAGAAGACAAGGAAAGCTCCCGGCCCAGACGGTGTCTCCCCCTCCTGTCTCAAAGCATGTGCTGACCAACTGGCTTCCATCTTCACCTCTATCTTCAACAGATCACTGGAGTTGTGTGAGGCCCCCTCCTGCTTTAAACTCTCCACAATCGTCCTGGTCCCCAAGAAACCCTCCATTACTGGACTGAACGACTACAGGCCTGTCGCTCTGACATATGTCGTCATGAAGACCTTTGAAAAGCTGGTATTGGCCCATCTGAAGAAGGTGACAGAACAGCTGCTGGATCCCCTACAGTTTGCATACCGAGCAAACAGATCAGTGGATGACGCAGTCAACATGGGGCTACATTCTGCAACACCGTGACTGCCCAGAAACATATGCCCGGATTTTGTTTGTTGACTTTAGTTCGGCTTTCAATACAATAATTCCAGGAATCCTCCACTCCAAACTCCTAAACCTCACTATACCCCCTGCCATCTGTCAATGGATCACCAGCTTCCTGACAGGCAGGAAACAACAGGTGAGCCTAGGAGGTGTTACCTCCGGTATTCGGACAGTTAGCACTGGTGCTCCCCAGGGGTGTGTCCTTTCTCCACTGCTATTCTCCCTTTATACGAATGACTACATATCACGTGACCCAACTGTCAAACTCCTGAAATTTGCAGATGACACCACGCTCATCGGACTAATCCAAGATAGTGACGAGTCTGCATATGAGCAGGAGGTGAAGCAGCTGGTGCTATGGTGCAGTCAGAACAACCTTGAGCTAAACACACTCAAAACTGTGGAGATGATAGTGGACTTTAGGAAACATCCTTCAACACTACTCCCCTCACAATATCCAACATCCTGTGTCACCTGTGGAGAACTTCAAGTTTCTGGGCACTACCATTTCCCAAGACCTGAAATGGGAATCAAACATAAACTCGATTCTGAAAAAGGCCCAGCAGAGGACGTACTTTCTACGTCAATTAAGGAAGTACAGTCTACCACAGGAGCTGTTGATACAGTTCTACACTGCAGTCATTGAATCTGTCCTGTGCTCATCAATCACCATCTGGTTTGGAGCAGCAACAAAACAGGACAGAAACAGACTGCAGAAAACTGTTAAAACAGCAGAAAAAATCATTGGTGCCCCCCTGCCCACTCTCCAGGACTTGTACCATATAAGAACCAGAAACAGGGCAGAAAAAATCATTAATGACACTTCACATCCTGGACACAACATCTTTTGGCTCCTCCCTTCTGGCAGGTGCTACAGAACTTTGTTCACAAAAACTGCCAGACACAGGAACAGTTTCTTTCCCCAAGCAATCACCCTCACTAACAACTGACCATAATTATATTCCATGCTCATATCTATGAGTACTGCACAGAACTGTCAGTCATCACATTATCTGTATATGTTGCACACACTATTGCTGCTATATACTGTACAAAGTTTTATAGTAAACTCTCTAATCATACTTGGCACACAATACTGTCATTTGCACTACCATGCACTCCCACACTTTATGTACATTACTGGTCTGTATGTCAACACACTCGGCCAATAAACCTGATTCTGATTCTGATTCTGATAGATAGATAGATAGATAGATAGATAGATAGATAGATAGATAGATAGATAGATAGATAGATAGATAGATAGATAGATGGATGGATGGATGGATGGATGGATGGATGGATGGATGGATGGATGGATGGATGGATGGATGGATGGATAGATAGATAGATAGATAGATAGATAGATAGATAGATAGATAGATAGATAGATAGATAGATAGATAGATAGATAGATAGATAGATAGATAGATAGATAGAACCTATACTATATAAATAGTACAGGTACACAGCAATGAAATGCAGTTTAGCATTTAGCAGAAGAGCAATTAGCATTGTTAATTGTGACAAGACCAGATAAATACCATGCCTAGGAGGATTAAGGCAGTGCTAGATAACAATGATGCTCACACAAAATATCAACACTTTGGACACTATTTTCTAATGCATGATACACAAATTTGTATGGCCCTGTCAAGCAGACAAAAACATGAATATGATGAATTGGACACGTGGCTTTGCACGATATACAGCTGTTATCACTTAGGGTGTACTCAATTACATTGCCCGCTATTCTGAAAATAATTGCTGTATATTGAGTTATTTTCAGAGGACAGTAAATCTATACTGCTATACAAGCTGCACATTGACTACTCTAAAATATATCATCAAGTATCATATCGATAGTATTGTCTCTTAAGAAGATATAACATTAAATATAAAATATATATATATCATTATTATTATTATTATTGTAGTAACTTAATGACTAATTTTACAAGATTATACAAAGTTGCTTTATATCCTGGGTTCAAAGTCCTGCACATCAAATAATCACTCATTCATTCAATCAGTTCTGTCCTATTGGCTAAAATTCTTGTTATTACTGTCTTGTCTTTGCTGTCTGTACACAGCACGTATGCCATCTTCTCTATTTTCATGATGACATTAGATTTCACTATGGCATGCTGTTATCCAACACATTGCTGTACATAACAAGACTTTAGACACGTTGAGGCTGACATTTTTTATAGCTAAGTTTTTAAAACAGGGTCTTTGCTGCCAACCCAGCTTACATCTGAACAGTTTTATAGTGTTGCTGGGAGACATCATGGCACCTAAAATATTAATTAGCCATCAGAGATCACACTAAGTATGAGTGCATGTGCTTGTAGGTCATTATTTACTGATAGAACTACTTTAGTCACTTCTTGAATATTACGTCTGAACATCAAATGCTGTAAATGTAAATGTCCTCAGCCATGATTTTAACACTCATGGGGAAGGAAAACACAGCAAAGGTGTACACATGGTTACAAGTGATTCTTCCTCTAACAGCTTGCAATAAAATATTTTTTCCAGAGAGGTCGCTAAAATCCCTCAAAATGCAGAACACCATCTAATTTGTTAGCATAATTTCAATGTAATTATGGTCATAGACCCCAAAGAACTTCTCTATTGCACCCTATTGTATAAACACTAGATTTTACAAGCGTACTCTTGGTTAGACGACCTAAACATTATATTAGATAGAAATGTGAATTTCATATTGAATTTATTCATTTGTGATGGACTTGTGTATTATGTCTTATCCTGGGATGCACAGATTCAGCGACCTTGAAAATCAGAATGCCAGTTACTGCAAAAAAATAAATAAATGAATCATCTAAAATCTATCTTAATGAATGATTTCAGTGTTTTGAACAGTAAAGTATCACTTCCTCTGTGGGCACTCCTGAGGTCAGTGTGAGATGATGTCTGTGTGTGTCATGAACAGGCTCCACTCATTTATGTTCATTTATACCCTGCTGCTGTGATGTCCTGAGTGTGACAGTTGCTAAAGATATGTATAGATATACAGTATATTTTTAGATTTTAATTTTAATATGCAGTGTTTATTTAGACTGAATAATAGGTTTATAATATGGGAAATGGCAGCCCTGGTGCATTTCTTTATATTTAGAATAGCATGAATTTTAACAAGATGGAATATTTCTAAAGGAATGTGATGCCATCAAACAAGAAAGTCAGTCTCAAGAGTCTAGCCTCAATTTTACCTCAGGAACTTCTAAATTTATCTTACTCAGGATGTACATTTAATTCAGTAAATTGAGCGTAACTTTTTTTTGTAGTATATGGTATTTTTTAAACAAATCTTTATTAAGTCTTAGTTACAACAGTAACTAAAAGGAATTTAAATGGAAAAGAACATGATATACAAAAAGAGCATTAACTTTTGGTAGTGGTTCATTCTGCATCCTCTTCTAATTTTACTTCCTGCAGATTTATCTACATAAACATTAACCCAGCAAATTAGACAGTTCTGGAATCATGGGTCAACAGGAAACAGGTTTTTTGTTTTCAAGAGGACATGGAGGAACTGCGTATTTTTGCTTATTCAGGACATCCAGCTTTATCCAAAAGCAGCTTGTACAGACTGGCATACACATTGTTTTAAAAGAAAAAAAAAACGTTTATTTGGGCAACCATTTTTGCAAACTATTTGACAATTTAATAATTTAAATTCAGTATCCTAAAACCTCCTCCTCTTGCACAAAATTCAATATTTAAAATGTAAAAACCAATACCCAAAATCAGACTTTCTAATCTAAGCTTGCTTTGGACTTAAAGTAACAGTTACAATGCTACTGCAGTGTACTTATGGCATTGAATGCAACCTCTACTTTACTATTATTATTATAATTCTTTTTAATTTTTTTAATTTTGTAATAAATAATGTATATGTTGTAGCTTGTTCTCACTCTGTATACATGCTATGCATATGTGCTTTGCTTACAAACTCATAGCAAAACTGCAGACAATAAACAGAAAACTGAGAAATGTTTATATGAAGAGTGCAGGTTTTAAATACATATACTTTTAATGTAACCATTCATATGGTATATACAACATTATCACACACATTAAAAAAGTTGATGTCTAACAATATGAAATTAAATTTATAGAGAATAATAGTAACACTTTTTTACATTCTAAACTATATGTGTGTCGTTTTTTTTCTATGTAGGCTTTAATGTGTTCACCAAGACAAATCTCCTTATTAATAGCAATTTATTTTTAAACAAATTTCAGGCCAAGCTGCATGTTCTATCTTCAGAGAGAGTCTAAAGTATCATTTTTGTGTATAAGTTTTAGGGACAAGCCGTACACCGTGATATAAGGCTGAAAAACAAAAGAGCCATCCTTGTCCGAGAGAGAACATTGTTTACCTGCTAAAATAATTAAAAAATCTTAAGGTTGGCAAAAGAGGATCAAATTAATCAGGCACAGATTTTGTGCACAGGCTTAGACAATTAATTTGGCAGTTATGATAAATGCATTTATGTAAGAGTGAATTGACTTCACATTTTGATGAATAAGGAAAATGAGAGAAAGAGGGAGAGAGAGAGAGAGAGAGAGAGAGAGAGAGAGAGAGAGAGCGAGAGAGAGCGAGAGAGAGAGAGAGAGAGAGAGAGAGAGAGAAGGTTGGCTGGTGTGGAGATGGTGAAGCAGGAATTGGATAGGATTAGTTAAGGAGTAAGTGAGAGCAGCGATTAAGAGGATGATGAGTGAAAAGTTGGTTGAACCAGATGAAATACCAGTAAAATCATGGAGATGTTAAGGTGAGATGGCAGTGGAGTTTTTAATCAGATTATTTAACAAGATTCTGGAAGGTAAGAGGATGCCTGAGAAATAGTGTAGTAGTGGAAGCCAGGCTGAGAGAAGAGGTGACCATCTGTGAGCAACAGTATGGTTTCATGCAGAGGAAGAGCACCACAGATGCATTATTTGCTTTGAGAATGTTGATAGAGAAGCATAGAAAAGGTCAGAAAAAGTTGCATTTTGTGTTTGTGGATTTAGACAAAGCGTACCACAGGGTGCCGAGAGAGGAGTTGTGGTACTGTATGAGGAAGTCAGGTGTGTCAGAGAAGTATGTGAGGGTGGTGTGTATGAGGACAGTGTGATAGCAGTGTGCTGTAGGAACGACAGACTGGTTCATGGTGGAGGTTGGACTGCATCAAGGATCGGCTCTGAGCTCTTTCCTTTTTGCAGTGGTGATGGACAGGTTGACGTACAAAGTCAGACAGGAGTCTCCCTGGACTGTGATGTTTGATGATATTGTGATTTGTGGTGAGAGTAGGGATGAGAACCAGGTTGAGAAGAGCCTGGAAAGCTGGAGGTACACGCTGGAGAGAAGGGGAATGAAAGTCAGTAGGAGTAAGTCAGAGTACATGTGTGTGAATGAGAGGGAGGGAAGTGGAGTGGTGCGGTTGCAGGTAGAATAGATGGAGAAGGTGGAGGAGTTCAGGTACCTGGGGTCAACAGTGCAAAGTAATGGAGAGTGTGTTAGAGAAGTGAAGAAAAGAGTGCAGGCAGGGTGGAGTGGGTGGAGAAGAGTGATAGCAGGAGTGATTTGTGATAGAAGTGTATCTGCAAGAGTGAAAGGGAAAGTTTATAGGACTGTGGTGAGACCTGTGATGTTGTATGGATTAGAGACAGTGGCATTGAGTAAAAGACAGGAGGCGGAGCTGGAGGTAGCAAAGCTGAAGATGTTGAGGTTTTCGTTGGGAGTGACGAGGATGGACAGGATTAGAAATTAGTTTATTAGAGGGACAGCACATGTAGGATGTTTTGGAAACAAGGTTACAAAGAAGGAGTGAGGCGAGATTGAGATGGTTTGGACATGTGCAGTGGAGGGACATGGGGTATATATGTAGGAGAATGTGAGGATGGAGCCACTAGGAAGAAGGAAAAGAGGAAGGCCAAGGAGGAGGTTTATGGCTGTGGTGAGGAAAGACATGCAGGTAGTTGGGTTGAAAGAGTCAGATGTAGAGGACAGTGGGGTATGGAAACGGGTGGTCTGCTGTGGCGACCCCTAATGGGAGCAGCCGAAAGTAGAAGAAGAAGATATTTGGTTCTTTGCCAAACTGTTACCACAACTGGAGGTACAGAAATGTATAGAATTTTACTGAATATTTTTGTATGTGGTATGATTAAATTTTCCCTTCACTTGAACTAGGAGAGCTTAACCTTTTCCAGCATGACAGTGCCCCTGTACACAAAGTAAGTTCAATGAAGACATTGTTTAAATGGGTTGGAATGGAAGATCTTGTGGTACGAATCTTAATTTAGCACCTTTGGGATGAATTGAAATGCTAACTTCATCCCAGGCCTCCTTATCCCACATCAGCACTTGATTTTACACCCTTGTGAATGATTGAGCAGAAATCTCAACAAGCACACTCCAAAATCTAGTGGAACATCTTGTCAGAAGAGTGTGGAGGTTATAATAACAGCAAATGGAGACCAAATTGAGAAATTGAGGTTCAAAAGCAAATATAAATCTTACAGACATGTGTGCACAAACTTTTGTGCGTATAGTGTATCTTCATGGATTCTCTTATGACATAATGTGAGGCAATAAAATAGCCTGTTTGGAAGCATTCCTGGCATTTTAGTTTGCAAAGCAGATACCTTTATTTGCCTCCTTGATATGACATAAAGTATAGAATAAAATCTATTATTAAATATAAAGCGTAAAAGGGGACTTAAAAAATGCTCTTCCACACAGGACCTCTAAAGAAAGGAATGCAATACGTATTATAAAACCTGCATCGTAGCAATATACATTCTACTAATTATGTTGGGTTTTTTCAGAGGGGGGAACAGAAGCTGTCAACACTGTGATACCAGCATTGCATGATTAACCAGTCCCGATATATGGTGAGAAACTTAAATGAGCAAAGCAGATAAAATGCGGAAAGCCATGAATCTTGCCCAGGTATAATCTGCAGGCGGGATAACAAAGCGGTGTTTCCACTGAACTATTTCTGTCTCACACATTCCTCCCACCTGATAGCACACATGCAACCAGCTGGCCAGGCACTCGCTTGAGCTATCTCTTTTCCACACACACTTTCTCTGGGTCTCAGTATGTGTGTGTAGTTGTCGTCACCATGGTATGTTATTTTTAAACATTTACAGATTTATTGTTTTATTTCTATTCTACATATTGCTTAATGAAAATAGGTGTACTGAATGTATAGAATGTGCGGTCTGTTGATGAATAAACATTCATCGCTTTGCTAATCATTTATTGATCTCAATTTTCCAACATATCTGCAAATCCTGATCAGTTTGTTTGTTTAAGGCTTAAATGTGCAGTATTCCATGCTGGAAATTTGTTCCTTATCCAACCGCAACAGAGTAGCTCTCCACTGCCCTTATTCCATAAAAGGCAAATCATGAGGCATGCGTATAATTTTAATAGAGGGTTGGAGTCGGATGGGGGAAGGGGTAGGCCGCTCTGTTTTCTTTGCGATTGCAAATCACCACATAGGCAGCAAAAGCCTCTAAAATGCACAAATTGCTCATTATACATATATGAATCTATATCTTTCTGAGCATCAACTAGCACCTAGTATAAGTTCCACTCAATATAGTGTTCCAGTTGCTGCATAATTTCTTTCATCTTATATACTGTAGATAATGCTACCTGGTGTGTTCATTTTGAGAAATATAAACAAGTGTATTACCCAATATATAGTGGATAATATTTGCATGATGTAATGGACAGACAATTCTGTGTTGCCCCATCATCCAAGACAGAATCCAAAAATCAGATTTACAGACATTGATGAATATAATATACAGAAAGGGAGAAAAAAAGGCAAATACGTAGCAATCACCGGATAAATATCTCAGAACTTACATGAACATTATAGTTGGAAAGACCATGCACTGTCTGAATATTTTAATTGGCCTTATGCAGTCTGTTCAATGGACAGTAAAGAAGAAAATTGTATTGATGAGTTTTCTGAATTTACAGATATGATTGTCAGGCAGACAGAGAACATTTATACTGATTACTTGGATTTTTCTGGTCCACATGGGTCTAAGTCAGATACAAAGATTAAAGTTTTGTTTTCTGAATATTTTTATTGATTTTCACCAAATATTCAACAGTGATCACTGTGCTGCAGATTTCTGTGATCATTGGTTGACTACTGAATGTAAGACTCAAAAAATCATGCTGGGTGGGTATTTAGTGACTCTAAACTGTCCTTTCTGTAGTTGCCACTAGATGAGTATTATATTTCATCAATGAGTGTGTGTGTTTGTCTGCATCCATCTAGAATGTATTTCGGCTTTATGCCCAGTGTTTCTAGTTCATGCACTGGATTACTAAATATGTGGGACTGATTGAATAATCAAATGATACCAGAAATACATGAAATTGTACATTGTTTCATTATACATTGTAGTAATATCTGTAGAAATATCTGTAGCTGTGTCCCATAATTCCCTTTTCACTACACATATTTGTGTTTCCCTTTTTCACCTCACTTGATACATCTTTTCAGCTCATTACCATTCTTTTATGAGTTAAGTGTTAGTGCAGTAAAAGAAAACCACTGCTACTTCAGAGATGCCCCTTATTAGCTCTCAGTAGAGTTGTATTCAAGAATATAAGACATGATAGAGACCACTGGGAGGATCCAGGATCTGCTGGAGATATTATATAACACAGCTATCTAATTAATTCTTAAGAACATTTAGAGAACCATGAGAAGAGAATTAGGCCTATACGTACATACATAACCATACAAAGCATGGCATGCATTGAAATGCTGCTTTGTAACATACTGAAAAAAATTAAAGAAACAAAGGTTAAAAATTTAAAGTTGCAGAATAAAAATAGACTATAGGGGAAAAAATGACATTTTACAAGCAGAATAAAATAGATTTTACTATATAAAATGGAATAGGAACACACAAAAAAAAACATGGAGTCTAACGTGAAATATAGAAGTCGATAAAGTGCAGACTGTGCAAGATGTGCGTTTGTGTGTGTGTGTGTGTGTGTGTGTGTGTGTGTGTGTGTGAGGTTGCGGGTGTTGTGTACAGTTTATGAGTCCAGGTTGTAGTCTCCTGTCTTTGGTGTTCCCCTGATTCAGGGCCTGAATGAATTCTCAGTTTCTTTATGTTGGTCTTCATTTAGCAGAAATGGTTTTAAAGAAAGTGTATGGCATACCTGAGATAAAATATATGCGTCTGGTTGTGTACCTCAGTTTGGATATAAATACGCCTACATCGTTACTGTTCAGAACTGCTAACATAGCAGAATTCAGAGTTGAACAGCCATACTTACTGGATACTAACTGGAGGGGGTAAAAACAACAATCTCTAAAAAAATTAAACAAAAGAACATATAAAAGCTGCTTTTAAAAGCTGGAGAAACGTTCTGAGTGTAAATCTGGTCAGCTTGCCACTGTAGACTTTGAGAGGATTAGATATGGGTACATGTCTTGAATAGAAGGTGAGAACAAAGAGTTCAGCTCAAATACAGACCAGTGCATCTCTAATGGTATAAATATATAACCATTCATTACAGACTGATCATGAGTTAGAAAAAAAGATATTTAGTTCTGTACGATGACACTCAAATATAACCCCCCCTTAAAGAATGCTTAGCGTACTACTGTTGTTTCTCTTGAGTGATGTTCTCCGTGATCTGTGAGATACATAGCTTCACTCCAAATACACCCTAAAATCAAATGATCCCTCTCCTGAACCTTCCGCAACAAAGATAGAAAGAGTGAAAGAGAAAGATGATGATGATTGCAAAAGAAACAGTACATTCTGCATTGAGATAGAGTGCAGACAGATAAAACATGCACACAAGAAAAAGAGATATTGGGTGTGCTCAGTCCTAAATTTCACTCTTAATGTTTTTGCTGTACCAACATTTAATCCATCAGTTTTGGATAGACGAGCACTCGTCCTGTGCCTAGGTAAATTCACTCTATGTTAATAGGCCAGCTAAAGCCAGAGGGCGCCAGCAAGAGGTATGACTTTGCTGCCTGTTACTTAGGGTGTTTTCACACCTAGTTCGTTTTAAAAGAACCAAACCCAGTTCACTTAAAGTGAACCAGAAAGTGATCTAAGCAAATGTGAACTCAGTCCCTTTCGTGTTCACAATAAAAAAGACTCAAAAGAGAACCCAGTTCTCTTTTTGGTCCTCTTCAGTATTGAAGTGATCTCAGACCCTTTCGTGTTCACACCTCAACCTCATAAGAACTCAGAACCCAGAATTGTGTGAAATTTTATCACGTGTGTTTATGTACTTCTGTCGTAGTTTTTTCACTTGTACGTGACATTGTGGTGCTGTTCTGTTGTAGCCCCTTTCCTTCAGTTTTTGAGAAAACAGAAGAAATACTTTTATGTTTTTATGTATTGTGAATAGTTGGCGTTTGCCATCCTCTTTACAAATATCAATAAGTGCACAGCTCTCTTCATAAGACCACACGACTCCGCGACCTGCCATGTCAAAAAGTTTTGTGTTTCAGCAGTGACGGAACATGGCTGCAGGTATGGCAAGCCTCCAGGGACATTTGGCGAAACGAAATGCAAAGCGGACCGGGACCACATTGCTTTCACATGTCACAAACAAATCGAACCACAAACGGACCCACAAACTTCTGGGTCCTTTTAAGGGGTCTGAGATCACTTGGTTTGTTCACATATACACACTGAACCGCTCCGAGAGCGTTTGGAGGGCTCAAACGAACTAGGTGTGAAAACACCCTTAGAGCTACTGATGAATTTATACCTCCACTGAATTACTCTTTAACAAGAGCCACACCAACCTCTTTAATACCTATCTAGACTAAAAGCTCCAAAAGTCTGAACTGAAGTGTAAAAACTATTCAGCCTTGAGGGCTCATTACACCCACAATGCGTGCACTGTATTTCACAGCCTACATGCCTCGGCGGCTACAGTTCCTTTCAAGCTGTTGCCGTGGAGAGACAAGATATCAAAGACTAAATCTGAAGTCCTTGAAAGGAAAAAGAGGCTTAAAAAAGTTCAGATAAATACTGTAAATATACTTTTGGATCTTGACTTTTTAGATTCTTTTAATCCTTAAAGATAGTGAAGTACTATTGTTGAATCCAAGGGCCCTGGGTACGATTTTACTTGTTAGCTAAGCAATGGTGGTAATCCAGGGGTGATCTCTAATTAGAATACACATCTGGAGACACTACTGAAAACGTTTGACAAATTTTTACATTTCCAAGCCAGTCAAATGCAGTGTAAAAGTGGAGTTTAAAGTAAGCCATCAACAATACTGTATCATAAAGGCAAAGCAGCATGGCTGTAAACTCATTAAAAAGTTTATTAAAACTATGGAGAAATTAATACATGAAGTGAAAACAAATCTTTTGGCACTGCAAAAATGGTTCAGTTAAACATTCCCTTCTTGCTGGAAGAAGTTTACTTCTCCAAGCAGTAAACGTGCACAAATTGGAAATTGGAGCAAGTTTTAAAGGTAAAGCCTGTACTGCAGTTTGTACAAGTTGAAGTTTATTTCTATAGCGCTTATCACTATGGACATTGTCTTAAAGCAGCTATACAGAATTTAAGAATTATAGAATAATAAAAAAAAAAATTATAAGTGAATTATGGTTTCTTTAAAAGTTTGTCTATTTTTCTCAGTTTGTGATTCTTGTGCAGCAGCTAATTAATGCTCGTTTATCCAACATTACATTTTATTACACTTTATTCAACTGCCGTTACGACATGCCGTGATGTATGTATTTTTAAGCATATAAGCAAGCCCAGTGCTGCATGTGTCTGTAGTAATGCTGCTGTTAGCACATCAGAGGCTATGGCTAACTTAAGTTTGTGTGTCTCGAATCTCCTGCCTTCTCTTAAGTCTTTCCACCCTGTTTGTCAGACTTTTGTTGTTTTCTTTTGTTGAAATGTTATTTGATCTGTTACCTGCCCTTCATTTGTTTATTTTTTTTTTGCAAATTTTGCCTTTTGGATTCTATGTTTCTTTAGGAGTGATAGTTTCCACCTTTTGTGTTTTGTGGACTCTATTAAATAAAAACTATGAATAATTCCTCAGTCCTGAGTTGGTCTCTGTACTAGAGTGCTTATTTCTCACTGGAGCAACCTGTGTTCGAGCCTCGTTTGTGACACAGATGTTAGAAACAGTTCGAGTTTTATGTTTTGAAGTTGTTTATATTATCACTGTTCAGTATTCTTTAAATAAAGATTTTTTTTATTTTATTTTGTAAATAATAATTTTGGGAGAGCTGAATTGGGTGTGGGGGTCCACTACCGCTGATTGCCCATTTGCCTATTTGTACCAGCCCACCCAATTATAATTGCCCAGTACTGGCCCTGCTTTCCAGTGAGGATATGTGATCATTCAGCCACAAGAGAGTTAGTGAAATCATGCACTGATATTAGGCAACAAGACCAGGGGTGCAGTCAGTGTTCCAGTTCATCCCAAAGGTCTTAAGTGGGGTTGAAGTGCAGAACACTTAAGATCTTCCGCTCCAACGATGGAAAATACATGTCCTCATGTTGCTCGTTTTGAGCTGAGGAACAAGGTTATGAATGTTGTAGTCTATTTTTAATGGCATCAATTTGAGCCATTAAAATTTTTCTACCTCATCACCAAATACAAATCAGCCTTGTATGCATCTAATAAAGTACAGGTAATAGGCATTCATGAGCATACACAGACGAGTATGAATAAAAATCAAAATTTATGAAACCCTTGTATATTTAAAGAAATTTTGTTTTGTTTAGTTATGGTAAACATTTACATGCAACTAAAAGCTTAATAAATGATGTCCATTGTGCCATGCTGTATCTGGGTATTAGTACTATCAGGTGTTATCATAGGTCTAGCATTTTACCTTCATTACTTTCATTTTCTGGTTAAACTTTATTGATTGTCACCAGATAAAGAAATTCCTGATCTCTAATATGTGCAACTGTCAAGATTATAGAATATATACTATGCTGCCCAGCAGCCATTTATCACATGTCAGTAAACACTCAAGCTGTTTCTTTTGGCACCTGTATTTAAGATCAAAAATCTTTTTGATTTATTGATTAATTGATTGATTGATTGATTGTCTCAAATTTGTCTTCAATGGTGGTTGTTGGTTTTCTTGGTGTCCAGTGTCTTGTTTAGGCTATGGTTTTCATCTTTAAGTTTTGTTTTAGCTTGCATTTGGGTATATTGATATTTCGCTTTAAATAAAAGGAATATCTGCGCTTGCATCTGCTCCCCACGTTATATAATTATAACATGCACACAATTATGCTGACAGACACACAATCAGCGTAAGTACCAGTTTGCATGTCTATATGAAACTATTAGTACAGACAGCTGATGCCTTTTTTTTTCTTTTTTTTTAAACAGCATGCCAGTTTATGTGTCTAATGCACTGGTGGGTCAGACAGCACTGACCATAACTAATGCATCCAAAGACTAGCTTGAAGACATACAGTATGTAAATAGGGACTGCAGCACGCATTTCAGACACATTATTTATCTATAATTACTGCTATATCTTTACAGTACTATAATTATTATTACTATTACTTATTATCTATTTTTATAATCTATTTTTTTCGATTACTTGACTTTGATATTGATAAAGAGCATTTACAGGTGCCAGGAAAACGTCACAGGTTGGTAAAGTGTAATGCTTAAATAAACAAATATGCTAAAATTTTTAGTAAAGATTAGTAAATATTTGACAGAAGTAAATTTTAATTAATTTGATTAATTTTTATTTCTGAATCAAAACGTTTTTTAAAAACTTAATTGTTTCAGATTGTAAACAAACTGTACTTAAGGTTTGCATATCTTAATGTGCAGTACATACATACATTTCTCAGCCAAAACCTTAGATTGAATAAACACCAATCATAATAATAAAAATGTCTGATCTGGGGTCTTGAAAATGATCAACTTAAGCATAATGAGATCTGCAGAGCTAAAATGGTTCGAGTTCTATGACCTTTGTTGTTGTTTGAAAGCTAATGAAGAGCTCTTTTTAACTGTTATAAAGTAATAAGCTATAAAGTTAAAAGCTTTCTGTTTCTGTCCAACTGCAATGCAGTGTGACTTTCACATTTCCACAATGCACATTGTCATGTTGCATTGTGATGCATCACTCATATTTGATACATTCCATGATACATACATTTACATATATTTTGTTACAGCCCTATTATGAAAAAGGAGAAAATTTTGAAAATGACAAAACTTTGTATAATGTAATTATGTGCAGTCAAATTCAGCTGTATTTCACCTTTGAAGAATAAGAACTGCTGTGTCCACCAACGTGCATGTCTTGTAAAGGTTTATTATCTATCAGACTCAGGGTGAGCAGGTGAGCTGAGCAAAGTGTGTCAGGTAGCTGTGAGCATTGCATTGTGACTGACTTGTTCCTATGGCTGCCCACACCTGTCTCCCAGCAGGGTGACCTTGCGTCTGGGATCTTGTGACACAACTGCCGAAAGATGGTTATTCAGGGCCAGCCTGGTTTCTGGGAAACAGAGCAATGAACGATGCCAAACATGCATGCACTTTAATTGAAGAGCAGATTGTATGGTGCCTTTGCACTGTTTATGGAAGCTTTTGTTTGTCTTTTTGTTGTTAATGATACAGTGGTGAGACAGAACCAAAAAAATTATAATTCCTAATAATATGTGACTAATAATATGACTAATATATGTGTTGTATATTTACACATGATTTTGCAGCACTGTATGTAATCAGAAAAATCTGTTGAAAACAGCTGAAGCCTTTCTGTGTAATCAGACTTCAGTTAATCAAAGCAAATAACAGATGAACTGGTTTATAACACAGGATAATATGAGTATCGCTGGAAATCAAAAGCTTTTGGAAGACATTTAATAAATATATAAACTCATCTTTCGATTTTAGTAGAAGTAGCTCTTCTGAGTTATGTGCATTTTTTTTTTTTCTGTAGGACACAATATAGTGTAACTGGAAGACAATTTTATATTCCATCTGAGTCACCCGTAGACTGATGCAACCTTTTTTAAACTAATGCTGCCGAGAAACAGTGCGATTTTGATCTGGCCCAGACATAGATAATCAAACGCTGAAGCTCGATTACAGGCTGGAAATAGCAGCAGCTTACTTTAATGAGATTTCAGCCTGCAGTAAACACTAGAATGGCCCTGCACAACATTCTCAGAGCCTACTAACCCATCATTAAAAAGACATGCTCAGCTTATATAGAGTGCACTGAATGCAGGCGAACTGAAATGAAAAGGCTATGTACAATGCCTGATATTGAGTGGGGGAAAAAAAGAAAAAAAGAAATAAAAAACAACAAAAAACATTAGAATAAAAATGTGTGAATCAGAGTGCATTCATTACACAATGCTTTTCCCCAGCACGTTAAAAGTCTCAGGCTCAGTCTTCCCTTTCCTTGCATCACAAAAATATGAAATAACTTGATTTACCCCAGCTGTATAGCAGATTCATGCTACGTGCCTGGCTGCTGTTTAGCACATTTGAATATCTATGCTCTGTATGAGGTTGAGGCTTTTTCCACTTGTAAGTATGCCCTTGGTTGTACTAACAAAATTAAATTATATACTTACAAAATTATGTTTTAGTTGCATGGCTTTTTATTAACAAATATATAAAATACATCATTACTACTGCTAAGATGGAAAATATCACACAACATCGAAAGAAATTGGAAAGTAAAAACTATAATCTGTCAATATACATCTAAAAAGTAGTCCAACAAGGAAGTCAAATGTAGGAAGTGGCCAGGAAGTGTTCTTTACCAGTGCCACACACACTTGCAGTCAATGTAGTATTGATGAATGAAGAATTGTCATCAGCCTAATAAATGAGCCAGTGTGTTTATGGCCAACTAATGATTGCCCAGTAAATGTACTTACTTAATATTCATTAAAAAAAAGTCAGTATATTACCTGATTTGTCTGAATGACTTTATGAATACCTGCATAAATAAGAGGTGCTCTTATAAAGCAGCTGATAATTCTATATTAGATATACATATTCATTTAAACAAGAAGATGTGTAGCTTAAGAAAGAAAGGTTAGTGCAACAAAAAGTGAACAGGAAGAAGAAGAACTGATTACATCAGTTTGGGCAAATAAGTACCTCATTGTCACTAACAAGCAAGAACAAAGAAAAAACGGCTTTAGAAGTTAGAGAATAAATTGAGCAAATGAAGATAAGTCTTTATCTCAGACAGAAAAGAGGCACTTCAGCTCACTGAAGAGAAACTGGCCTTAAGGGATGTGTCTCTGCCAAGAATCCACTTCTTCAAGTAACCAAGAAAAAAGACCACTCAAGTTGACAAAACAGCCTGATAAGTGAATGATTGTAAAGGCATATTCTCGTCTGATGGAAACATCTTTACATCAGTAACGGTGGAGGTTGTGGTGAAATGGACTTCCTGACATCCGGTCTACCCTGTATGCAGTACTGTGACTGTGAAACGTTTGTAGACATGTTTGTTTTGTTTCTATGCAACAAACTAGATATTTAAACTGTATAAAGATTTATTTTAACCAAATAAAAAATATAAATGTAGAGATGGTGCATTTTATTTTCACTGAAAAATCCTCCCTTAGCATGAATAGCAGCTTTACACACTCTTGGCATTCAGACAGCCAGTTTTTCCAAACATTCCACTGAAATACTTTGCCATGCCTCTTGTCCTGTGAATGGTGTTCTATCTCTAGTTGGAGATTTCTTTCTGACCTAACTTTAAACCATTAAGCTTCCACCTCCATGTTTGACTGTGGGGGTGAAACAGTCTGTTAACATCTTCTCACATTTGTTCTAACATCTGTTTTCTGTCTTCATAATTTCTTCTGTTGAAAGTTGGAATTATACTTGTATTTAGCCAAAATGTCAGATTTGGACTCATTTGACCAAATAACTTTCTTCCAGTCATCCACTGTTGAATTCTTCTTGTTTTTGCCTTTAACTTTAACGTTTGTTGCATATAAACAAAATGAACATGCATGTGTTTCCAAAACAATAAAAGACTAGGTGTTTCCATGCACTGAATGATGGCACAGACATGCACTGTATAACTGAAATTCGTTCTTTGCATATCCCAGCTTGCTCAGAGGCTGGGGTCAGCCATGATACGGCACCCCTAGAGCACAGAGGGTTAAGGGCCTTGCTCAAGGGCCCAAGAGTGGCAGCTTGGCGATACCGGGGCTTGAAACTCCGACATTCCGATCAGTAACCCAGCACCTTAACCACTAAGCTACCACTCTTCTCGATGCCATAATATACAGTCAAAACATTTTTAATATTTGACCCCCTTTAAAGAAATCAGTGGATAAAACAATAGTAATGCACACTGATATACTTTTCCTCTCAAACAAAATAAATTTGAAAAATTTGCTCTCAGCTCCCCGAAACACCTGCTTTGAAACATGACCTGTTCTTTTGGAGTGTAAATATGAGGTTGCACATATGTAAAATATCTGTCATCGCCATGAATTGTGAAGAGCATTCAACACAATGAGACAGATGTAAGTTGACCTACAAGTCAGGTAATGCATATAAAATATACTTAAAGCAGATTGAAATACCATTACACACAATCAGAGCTACAAAAATAAAACAACAAAATAAATACACCCTGAAAAGATTTGAACACAAAGGTATTGCTGTTCTTTTCAGCAAAAAAATTGTTTAGTCAAATATTAGCTGTGAGTGCTGTTCTTATTAATACCAGTGTTTTTTCTAAACAATGGTAAGAAATTTGGGTGATTGGTGATGGTGCTGATTCGCAGCTCCAATGTTACTGGTTCAACCCTGATCTCAGGTTGCTGTCTGTATAGAGTTTCATGTTCTTCTCATATCTGAGTAATACTTCCTCCTGGTTCTCTGGTTTCCTCCCACCATCTAAAAATATGATGGCTATATTAAGGCTTCCCTAAAGTGTGAATGAGTGTGTGCATGGTGCCCTGCAATGGACTGGGTGTATTTCTGGGTGGTCTCAGTATAGTGTTCATGTTCACTGCAACTCTGACTAGGATAACACGATAAAGCACTTACTGACGATTAATGAAAGAAATACTGTGTGTGTGTATGTGTGTAGATGCTAATCACTCACTTGATGGTTTGTTTTGATGTTATTTTTCAGATAGGCCGCAATTCATTCTAAATCGACTGTAATAGAAAAAAAAATTTAATACGAAAATCATTTTGACAGAAATTTAAAGCTAAAGAGGTTTTAAAATTATATTGTTTGAACAACAAAAAAAATTAGTGTAAAAATTAGCAGAAAAACTAAAACAAAACAATAAAGTAATTAAAAAGAGATAGATTTTCCCTTTGATTTTTTTTTTTTATAGATGTTTAAGCCATGTGGATAATCTTGCAGTAAGTTTTTTATTTTATTATTACAGAAAAAAGATTCGGTGTTTGTTCCATTCAGCACTGATTTGCTTCAAACAGTTGATTAATAGTTAGAAGAAAAAAAAATGATTGTGTTAAATTTTAGATCTTAATCTGACTTTGGATTTTTGGGTTTTAGGCAGTGGATAGGATTAGTAAGGAGGAAGAGAGAGCAGCGATTAAGTCGATGAAAAGTGGAAAGTCAGTTGGACCAGATGACGTACCGGTAGAAGCACGGAGATGTTTAGGTGAGATGGCAGTGAAGTTTTTAACCAGGTTGTTTAACAAGATTTGGTTGGAATAGAGAAGGAGTGTGCTGGTACCGATCTTAAAGAATAAAGGAGATGTGCAAACCTGCAGAAACTACAGGGAAATTAAGTTGATCAGTCACACCATGAAGTTATGGAAAAAAGTAGTGGAAGCCAGGCTGAGAGAAGAGGTGACCATCTGTGAGCAACAGTATGGTTTCGTGCCGAGGAAGAGAACTACAGGCGCATTATTTGCTTTGAGAATGTTGGAAGCAAAGAGAAGGTCAGAAGGAGGTGCATGTGGATTTAAAGAAAGCGTATGACAGGGTGCAGAGAGAGGAGTTGTATGAGGAAGTCACATTGTGGTGCAGGACATGTATGAGGACAGTGTGAAAGCAGTGAAGTGTGCTCTAGGAACGACAGACTGGTTCAAGGTGGAGGTTGGGCTGCGTCAAAGATCGGCTCTGAGCCCTTTCCTGTTTTCAGTAGTGATGGACAGGTTGACGGACAAGGTCAGACAGGATTTGTGGTGGGAGCAGGTTGAGAAAAGCCTGGAGAGGTGGAGTGGATAAGAGGGAGGGCAGTGAAGTGGTGCGGTGGCTGAAAAAAAAAGGTGGAGAAGGTAGAGGAGTTCAGGTACCTGGGGTCAACAGTGCAAAAGTAATGAAGAGTGTGTTAGAGAAGTGAAGAAAAAAGTGCAGGCAGGGTGGAGTGGGTGGAGAAGAGTGATAGCAGGAGTGATTTGTGATAGAAGAGTATCTGCAAGAGAAAGGGAAAGTTTATAGGACTGTGATGAGACCTGAGATGTTGTATGGTTTAGAGACCGTGGCATTGAGTAAAAGACAGGAGGTGGAGCTGGAGGTAGCAGAGCTGAAGATGTTGAGGTTTTCATTGGGAGTGACGACGATGGACAGGATTAGAAATGAGTTTATTAGAGGAACAGCACATGTAGGACGTTTTGGAGACAAGGTGAGGGAGGTGAGATTGAAATGGTTTGGACATGTCCAGAGGAGACACATGGGGTATATCGGTAGGATAATGCTGAGGATGGAGGAATCCCATGAAGGAAGGCCAAAGATGAGGTTAATGGATGTGGTGAGAAGACATGCAGGTAGTTGGGTTGAAAGAGGCAGATGTAGAGGACAGGGGGTATAGACGAATGATCCGCTGTGGTGACCCCTAATAGGAGCAACCGTAAGAAGAAGAAGAAGAAGAAGAAAAGAAGTCAATGTCATGATTTTACCTTTCTGCACAAGAACACTAGAGCTTTTTCCCCAAACAGTGGCACAGGAGGTCTCATTCATGCATTTGTTTTACCCTGACTCATTGATACTCTATTTTAGGCTTGGTGCATCTTTATTAAAGAATGAATGAATTCATTAATTAGAATTAAATTATAAATTATTCAATCAATTACAAACATACATTACCAAAAAAATATTTATTGATTCAAACATCAGGAAACATAAGGTCCAATAATATTGTAGCAGTGTAAAACTGGGAGGGGCTGAGAACAAGCGGGGGCGTGGCCAAAGCCGGAAGTGCGGTAGTAGTGGCACACTCAGCTGTCAGACCTAAGGTTAGAAACATGTAACCGACCCAGAAAAAAACATTATAATATACATATAAAGAGATCAAAAAAGTCTAATATAAAGCATAATTTATGTAAGTTATGGTCTGGTCGAGTAGCAGGATTCACACACACAGACACACACACACACACACACGCGCGCATATACTGTGTCTCGCAGTTGTAGTTCACTGAAAGTGATGCGTTGTGTCGTCAAGCAACCGGAGCACGAACACTGAATGCTGTTTCACAGGGCTGTGGCCTCACTCACACCGACATATCAGCGAGATTTCAGCGCCGGATATTAGCCAACGTGGCCCGACAATTCACCGACAACCCTTCTGAAAGGTCTCCGATGGCCGAAAACCCGTCAGAGCGGCTGTGACAGTGAGCAGAAGGGAATCTACCCCCCATATCACACACACACACACACACACACACACACACGCACGAGAAACGTCATCAGCATTTTCCTGTAGTTAAATGGTCGAGACCGAGGAGGTCACCAGCGAAAAAAAGGACACGGTAAGTCCATTTCCTATTTCTTTCTTTGACATCGCATTAAATTGCTTTACCTTTTTATTATTATTATTATTATTATTATTATTGTTGTTATTATTATCATCATCATCATCACTATGATCCAATTGGTGTAAGGTGGACCCTGGTTAGCGTTTAGCACGATATGCATATACGGTTCGGCTTAATACAACCTCTCCTGGCCCATAATAAAAAAAAAACGAAACATAAAAAAAAAAATCATGCATCCGATATTTTTTCTTGTCCAAACGATTAAGTTGGTGCTTATGCACATTTTGCTGCCGAATGGGTTTCTGAAATGCATTGAGCGTTTCTTTCTGATGGTTACATCAGGAAGCGGATCAGATGCTTTCTACATGCAAGTGCTGCTTTTTTTTCTTCTTCTTCAAACCAAAGGGTTTAGTGTTGGGTGGATGTGAGGTGACTAGTAAAATAGATTGCTTGATGGAATGAATGAATGAATGAATTTGTTAGATTCTTTGATTGTATATTTGGCATGGGTTAATTTTTTCCCTATTTCTCTCAAGCTATCCAAAGAAATAGTTTTAAATAAGGAGTCAACCTATACCGGATTAAGCTTCCCAAATGGGGGATTACAGTTTTGGAGTCCTGGTAAAAAACAACGCGTCAAACAAAGCTGTGTTCCCGGTTAGAATCCACCCGCACCTGCAACATCCGATCCACCAGCCTTCAAGTCCACCTGCTTTCATAAACAGTAATAGTCAGAGTGGTGGAAATGCAGGCTCTGCTTGGCTTTTCCCTTCTGTAACATCCCATGCTAACACACAAGATGAGATCCTGGAGTCTGACAAAGCCAAGGTCCAACAGCAGCAACACCAAGAAGACCTAGAAGGACAGGAAAAACGACCTCATACTCCTCAGAGCCACCAAGAAACGGTGAGCATCATGTCTGAGCTGGAAAATGCCATGCCTGAGGAAGGTCATCTGGACAAGGTGGCTGTGGAAAATGGCAATGGAAAAGAGGGCCTGCGAATTGAATCTCCTGTGTTATCAGGGTTTGACTACCAAGAACCAGCTGGCATTGGGACACTTGCGCAGTCCAGCAGCTCCTCTTTGCCCGGCTTCAGCAGCTGGTCCACCGCTATTCCCGCAAACCCGTCTGCCATGATGGAAGAGGTGGGTTTCTTTAGTCAAAATGCCACTACTGCTAATACTGCACCTCCATTGCTGTTTCAAAACTTCTCTCATCATTCAAGTCCTGGGTTCGGGGGCAGTTTTTCCCACCAGATCGGACCACTGTCCCAGCACCATCCTCCTCCTCCTCCTCCTCCTCCTCCGCACTTCCAGCACCCCCACAATCAGCACCAGCAGAATCGCAGGTCCCCAGCCAGCCCACACCCTCCTCCCTTCAACCACCGCAACGCTGCGTTCAGCCAGCTGTCTCATTTGGGAAATAACTTAAACAAACCACCTTCACCATGGGGAAATTATCAGAGCCAATCCTCCACCCTTTCTTCCAGCTCATGGAGTCCGGGTGGAGGGTATGGAGGATGGGGAGGCTCTCAGGGCCGAGAATACAGACGAGGCCTGAATGGAGGCATGACTGCAATTAACTCCATTTCACCACTGAAGAAATCCTTCCCAAACAGCCAGGCGTCTTCACAGAAGTATTCCCGCAACAGCTCAAGCTTCAACACTAAGCCATGGATGGAGGACAGCTTAAACCGCAATGACAGCTTCTTTCCGTTTCAGGTAAGAGGCCTTGAGCATGTGTGCTACTTTTACTTTTTGTTTGTTTCTGGATCTGGGCTGTAAGTGAAAACGAGATTCACTTGATTACACTTGATTAATTTTCTCTAAGACTAAAATATCACTGACACCCAGTCACATGATACATGAACGCACACTGTGTCAACGTGTGTTTGCGATCTACGCTTGCAATCTCGTTATGACTAGTAGGCACTCCAGAGGCCTTGTTTGATGGATGTGGTAGATCACAGCCCAGATGTGCAATGTACTTCTCTAAGCAGAGTGTGTCGCTGATATAAAAAGACATGGATGACTGAGTCAGTGTCAGAGGATGGGCTGTATGATGTGGCGCGAGATGAAAATAGGAAGCTACATGGTGTCTGATGTTGGTAATGGCTCAGGACAGCATGATTATCTGTAATTCTGGCCTTCAGGAAGGGGAAAAACACCAGGCACTTCTCTTAAAGTCAGTCGTCTTCCTCCACCACCTGTTATGCTGTAATGACAGGGTGCTACATTGAAATTGTGACACATTTTTATTGAATACATGGAGTTCAATTATATTGTTTCATGATACTATTACATATACATTTAAATTTCAATCTAGTATGCTGCCTCAGTTTAAATTTAAAGTATATACACACCCACACATACACACACACACAAGTTGGTTAATATTTACTGTTGCTCGGTCCTTTTATGTTTATTTAGATGGTGTTCTCATTTGAACCCAGTGGTAACAGTGGGGACTTTGAAAACACACACTGTTGTTTCATATGCTTAGTCAGTCCTCCCCTCTGCACAGCTTCTAGCCTAATTCCAAGAACAGAGCTTGTATTGTGCCTGCAAGCTTTTTTTGCCCTCCTCTTTTAGACCAGGCCTGTTATACCAACAGACAGTTCACAACGATGAGGAACTGCATGGCATTGGTTGGTCTTGTGAAAATATACACCTTTTGCATCTTTTAGCTTTGTATCATCAATTATTAGGTATGATTGCTAAACCCCAGGTCGTGCACACCCTCAGGTAATTAGAGGTGTCATCTAATACATCATTCTATACACTACATTATCATATGCCCTTCTAGCTATGGTTGATTCAAAAAATATGTTTAGCCTTCATAAAAACTAGTATAACTTGCTAAATAAAATAAGCATTACAATTCAATTTAAAGAAACAAAAACAAAAGATCTTAAAAATCATAAAAAATTTATGTGCATTATTAAATAACGTAATATATTTGAAATATATGTTGCATGCTTGACTAAATATGTTTTTGGGAACCATATTTTCCTATAAATTTTTTTTACAAAAAATAGTGTTTCCATTAGTGCTATCTATAGTAGTGGTGCAATTAAACCAGGAAAAACTGCACAATATGTTCTTCCTGTGAGAGACATAGAGAATGTGTCACCTGAACGTTATGAAACATCATTATAGCGCCAACAAGCATTGTATATTGTGGTCAGATGTTTGTCAGATCTCTAGGTGTTTAGGAAATGTCAGTTTAAACACAAGGAACTGGAGGTCATTAATGCATTGGGACAGGTTTGGTGTGGTTTAGATGCTTTTAACCAAAGCTAATTTGGGTATTTTAGCCCAAAATATGGTTGTCTCTTCTGGGAGGTTTAGACTTTGCTGTAGATTAATCTTTTAACAAGACTATCACTATGCCATGCTTTAAAATCAGCACACAAATAGATGTGGGACAGTAAACGTTTAAGTGTTTGGTTCCCTTCCCCCCATTCTTAGCATCTGGAGGTGATCCACATACATGGATAAGTACAGTACAAGCTATATTGGATGGCCCAAGATCCTTTACAAATGTCTGTAACCTTGTTACACATTACAGGAAGTGTCAGCAGTATGGTTCTCTCGAAGGAGGTTTCGTCTAATAACAGCAATTGGTCTGAAACAAGCAAACAAAAAAGAAATGCTGAAATAGAGATTTTCTTCAAAATGTATACCGTTCATTTTGAGCTCAGATATGTGTTTTGTAGGGTGTCGATATTTCTGGAGCTGATTTTGAGTCCACCACTAACCTTAATTTAACATCTTGACTTGATCTTTTCTGTGTTTAGCCGATTGGGCGTTTACTTCTTCATAGCAGCCTTATTGTGAGAAACGATAGCGATCTGTCATGCGTTGCTCTACATCATAGCCTTGTACAATCCATCAGAAACCGAGAATTATTTCATTTTCATCACATCATTTCAGACTTGCTGAGACAATCTATCAGATGGTTCTGTGGCTGACCTGTTTAAGTATTTAAAGATCTTCCATTGCATTGCAGCGCTCAGGGTAGATCAGGTTTATGGGTAACTGCAAGTCAGTGTTGGTGCACAGACAAATATGTGCATGTGCCTTACTGTATTTCTCGATGTCATTGCTGTTGAAAAAAATATTCACAGACCTACAAAACGAGATATTGAAAACCCTGCATTTTGGTCCAAAGGGCATTGTTGTTGTAGGTTATTCAGCTTCTGGGTTAATATCCTGAACTCTATCAGGTATCCCTGTACTGATATTAATCAATGTTTATTTCATGCATGCAATATTTTTGTACTTACCTTTGGGTATAAAATAAATATACCTTGTGTTTGTGAGATGATCTCTACGATACTATTGAATGCAGTGTCAGTGCATATCTCTCAGTGCAGAGGTACCCGTGTATAAAAAATGAACAGGAAGTGGTGGATCCCAATCTCTTAGGATTACTAACAGCCCTTTCTGGGTTCTCAACAGGAGCGCAGTCGGTCCTTTGATGGCTTCAGCATGCACTCTCTGGAGAACTCACTGATTGACATTATGAGAGCTGAGCAGGATTCTTTGAAAGGTATGTAATATACTACCTTGTACTGTAATTCACTTTTCCCAATAATTGATGCATCTGAAACTAATACTGTGGATATTTTCTTAGAGGAAATACATCATCATCAATATTTGGTTGTCAATTTTTGAAAAATTATTAAACACTGCTTATTATAAAAGCAGATATGAACCAACAATATACAATCAAAGACAATGAGGTTTCTATATGCCAATCAATCATTCTACCTATAAATATAGACATATTACTATTACTTTTGTTTTGTTTTTATATGTTTGATGTGGTACAAGTTCTGATCTTTCATAATATACCTGCAGACGCCTAAACTCTATAATTGAGTAAAAAAGCAAAAGGAAATATGAAACTACAATTTTCAACCGGTCAGGACAATGATGTGTCTTTGCATGCCTGTCAATCATTTTACCTGTAAATGTATATATAATGCTATCCTTTATCTGGATATTTTTGTTGCACTCGTGCAAAGATGTATCTTTGAGGAACACTAGATTACAGCTCAGCATTTGTAGGTGATCATAGTGATCGCAAAATCCATTCACAACAATTTCTGTAAAGCTATAAGCTGCTTGTGGGTACTTTCTCTTTACATGAGAGCACACTTTCTAAAACTTGATTACAGTCTGTAGAGAATCTATGTGTATACGGATATTGCATGTTATCCGATCCAAACGTTTGCGCACCCTGGAGTGGGGTTTAGTATGTTCTGTTCTTCAGTGTAACTGCTTGTTCCATGTTTTCATCCCACTGCTCGTGCAAAAAGGTTTTATGTAATTTAAATGTAAGTAAAACATCATCCAGGTTTGATTATTAATCAAACAGCAATAAGGAGTTTGTAACTGCTGTAGACTTGCTTTGGATTTCATGTTTGCCTGAAAGTGAGGGGAGGGTAGAGGTCGATTGATCTGATTGGTCTGGCTAATTTTCTTTTGGCATTTTTTTGAATTAATTGGTCGATTATTAGGCAGGTGCAACTGACACACCAAACCATGCATGTACATTCTGCACTTGTTGGAGAAAACACAACTCTCCCATACAGCAGGTAGCATTAGTGTGTATTTGACATCTAAACAGGGAAACTGGAAAAACTAGAACTGTGAATATATAATGCAAGCAATGTTTACACCTTCAACCTTTACTAACAGGTTCGTGTAGCATTTTTCAATCACGTCTACTAAGTTGCAAAGACAAGCGTGTTCCGGGTTTTTCTCGTGTACTCATTCGCTAAGCTGATTTACCAGTCAGAGTTCTCTTTCTCGCTGATAAGCTCCGCCTCCGATTCGACATGCAGAATTGACGAAAAACAGTTGACGCGGTCCGACCAGAGCCAACGGTGTGGAACAAACTAAAGCCGACCAAAGCTCAAAAACCACCCGACATTTTCCAGATGACCAAACGTTAACTTGGAGTGTCTCAGGGTTTAAGTTCTCATTATTCGTTCTTAATCAAGCCTTATATATTACATTGGTTAAATATGATAATACTTTTGAAAAGAGAACGTAAATAACATTTTGGAGCAGTATTGTTAGGGAGCCTTCAACCAGCTGTATTTTAGGCTACAGGTAGGGATAGTGACGAAAAACCTGATAACAAATGCAGTGTTTGGAAAGGTTTGTTTTGTTCAACTTACGTTTAATTTAAGCAATTTTCTGAATCATGTCTTATTAATGAACTTATAAAAATTCATGGGATGAAGAGGAGAGAAAATAGAAAATCAGCCAAAAAAAAAAAGCAGCATCATATATCGGCCATCGACTTAGAAAACCCATATCGGTCGACCTCTAGTGCAAGGTACCCAACATTCAGAAGGGATATATATAATATACAATCATACATACATACATTTATGCAAAAATTCTGCCGTACCTTTCACAGTTATTGCTTGCATCTGACTTAAATTACCTGACCGTGTTCCTAAAACTGATCGGCTGTCAGATGATTCCTAATTGCCTTTTAGTTTTCAACATATACTGCTTTTTATGTAGTCATTTCATTCAATTGTCTGTGTGGTGTGTTGTACAGAAACTAAGCTAAGGTAAATAAGATAAGGCTTGTGACTATAGGGCCGTAAACACGAAGCACTGTGTTTCCCACGGACCATTACTACTGACGCACCACCTGCTTAACTCAGGTAACACAGAAGACGCTGCAGAATGATAATTGGAGGAACGGAGAGAAAACTGCGAGAGGCGAGGAGAAGATTCAGGCCAAAGAAAAGGCCAGAAAGTTTCCAAAGTTTGGGATCATTTCAAATTAAAACATAAAGAAAACATCAAACAGTGCGGCTACCGTTTTTTAAAGTCATTTGAAATTGCATTTTAGATTTGTATTTATATACAGTTCGGTCAAAAAGTCCCTGGGCAGTGGTCGTGTAGACCGGGTAGTGGAGCACGTTTTTAAAGCTGGCGATAAATACACGGATTTAGTGTGGAAAATCTCAAGCAGCTTTCCGGAGACAAGAAAACCACATCGGGATACTGTGCGAGATTAAATGCATAAATATATGAGTGAGAATAAATAAATGTTTGATTAAACTAATATTTTTCTATATACTACTTTACATGGCCACAATTTTTGAATGCCCTGTATTTGTATCTTGATGTAATATGGCAATTAAATGCACTAAATGGGTTTAGTTTTTCACCAATATTATTTTATGCAATTTCAGCAATAAAAACTACATTTTTCTGAAACGACTTGTTCATTTTAAAAGACCCGTTTTATTTTCTCCCTCTTATTTAGTATTGCTTTTTAAGTAGCTCTTATTCGATTACTCGATTAATTGGCATAATCGATAGCAGCATGCCCTATGTGAATACTAATCACATATGAGGATCATCCAGAAATAAGAGCATTAGAATTATTCTGGCCTGCACTTTAAAATACCTGTATACTGCTGCAAGAATTAGCATTTCTACTTTACTGAAAACAGGAATGAAAATGTGTGTGTAATACAAACTTAATGTACTGATTGATTCTGGACATAATATCTGCCACAGTGTTAATGTCACTCAATATAAAAGCAAATATTTAACTTTTACTGAATCCGGTTCAACTTTGAAACATGACAGGTGGCAGGATTACAAAAATTCCCCTATGACAAGCTTTTCTGACAAGGGATTTAATCTGCTCTACAAGAATACTGCAGTACAGCATAGTCACAATATAAATGGGGAATTTTCTCACTTCATTGATATCATGATATGATAACGGTTGCACTTTCTAAGAAGGGTATCTGTGCTAGACCTTGAGGCAACAGCTGTGGCAGGTTGCGAGATATGAAATTCTTATGCCTTCCAGCATTAAACCAGTCTACCGTCTACAGGACAATTTACAACTCATTTCTTGTTAGTTAGTTCTGGTATATATTTTTTTAATATTCAAACCCAGTAAGTTTACATAATGCATAGGAAGCATTAAGCATGATTAGTTATTAGGATTTGCTCTTTAAAAAACATTGGACCTGCTAAATAGATTGCATAAAGACATGTCATTCTGATTATATAAATGTAATCGTTTATGTAACAAAATTCAGATGTAGGCTAATCCAGCACAGGAAACAGAGCAGAAATCTAATTCTGATGACGCTACAACTCTGGGTAATGCTTCCATTAAATCAGAAACTGTGTCACTTATGTGACATTAAAGCAATAATGAGAATAAAGAAAGTAGAAAGATGGACATCATTACTTAAAAGCAAAATAATCCTCAACATGAAGCTTATTGCATAGCTACATAGCAACATCATTATTCATTTTACTACATTTACTGAATATGAATTTGTTTATCACTAATGCACTGATATTGACTTAATTCTTTTACTACCTATATATATATTTCACTAAGAAAATATTTCAACACAAATACACAGCAAATGCACCAGTCAACTGGCCTGTTTGTTTTCGTTAATATTAAACCAAATACTGTATTTCTATTTGAATTGAGCTATTTTTGTAGCAGAAATTGTCACAAAGCAGCTTCATAGAAATGGGTGTAGAAAAAGGTGACAATGGTAAAGAGAAAACTTGAGAGGACCATGAAAGAAATCAGATTCTTCTATTTCTGGACGGCATTGTATAGTTGGATTTTACGCTGATTAGCCATAACATTAAACCCACTCGCAGGTCAAGAGAATAACATTGATTAGCTAAGTACAGTGGTTCCTGTCAAGGGTTGGGGTATATTAGGAGCCAATTGAATAGTTAGTTTTTGAAGTAGATGATTCAAAAGCAGGAAGAAATGCTAAGTATAAAGATTAGCTAATTTGACTAGGGCCAAAATTGTGATGAAACCACTAACACTAGGCAGATTTTATGGAAAAATAAATTGGCATTAATTAAAAGGGATTTAAGGAAAAATCTCTACTGTTGATTGTCTTCGACATGATGTGGAGAAAAAACAGGATTAGGACCAATGTTATAGAGATTCTGATGTTCAGAAGGGACAGATTAATAAATGCCTTGATTGATCGATAATTTTTTTATAAATTACACAAATTGTATACACACATGATATTTAAAATCTGTGCTCGGCTTTGCTGTAGGTCGCTTTGGCTTTTCCCATCCACCTGAGGAAGGCTCTCTCTCTGGGAATGGTATGTCATGTCATACTTTATAAAGGTTCTCTTTACCGTGCCTTTTGCACACATGCACATATTATTAGACTTCACTGACTAATATCTATACTGAAATCTATTCTGTCCTACTTTGCATGCAGCAAGGAATTATGGACGACGACGAGGTAATTTCTGCATGGAGAATTTGTGTTTAGTTTGGCTTCAGATCTTTGACCATATGTGTGTTCGCAGGTTGAAATGTCTGTTACCCATTATACATTCCATTTTGTTTTTATCTTTTTGTCTTTTACCACCTAATAATTAATAACGGCTTGGGGATCTGTGTGCTAGGTCCCTCATCCCTGTTCCCCATGGAGGATGAGCGCAGTTTCGGGGATGATGAAAGGAATGAGCAGAGCCTTGGTGGTCTAGGTTCCCCACACTGCTTTCCTCATCAGAACGGCGAGCGTATCGAGCGCTACTCTCGCAAAGTGTTTGTCGGTGGACTACCTCCTGATATAGATGAAGGTAATCCGGTGGTATAACCAGCAATTTAAACTCATGCCCATTGTGCTCCAGCATCTGCACACAGGCATATTGCTACTTTTACAGTTCGTGATAATTTGATACGCATGGTATAATTCATGGCCTCTTTTATCCACTTGCTTTTTTCTTATGCATGTTTTTAGCAAGGTTCCGAAACCTCTACAACTACAGTTCATGGATGAGTTCCTGTTTTGTGTTTCTGCTGCACTGTAGTAATCATGATTGTTACCGTTACAGAACTTATGCAACTGTTCACAGAATGGTGCAAACTGTGCACAGCAACATTACAGCAGTAGACATGGAAGTGGTTGAAATTAAAGTCAAAGTTTTACTTTGTTTTTGACTCACTACCAAAAGAAAGCTGTTTTGTTTGATATAAAAACTATAGTTTAGGAATTTCTTTTTTAATTGTGTGTAAGAGGTTTTTTCATTCCCAACTTGATTTCAGTCCAGAGAAAAATACTTAAATTGGTGCAGGAAACTTGCTTAAGGTAGTTCCTCTGTCATTAAAATCCTTTCTAGTTACACAAGTGTACATTTCTCTAAAACTCTGAAAAAAATGTAATTCATATATATCCAATATACAAACAATTGTATTGTTTCAATAGTGTTAACTTTTTGTCTTAGATGAAATCACTGCTAGTTTCCGTCGGTTTGGACACTTGTTTGTGGATTGGCCTCACAAAGCAGAAAGCAAGTCCTATTTTCCACCCAAAGGTAAGTCTTATAAAGTTGTACATGCTCTATCTTGCATGTCTTAATCAAATCCTAATTCTCATTTCAAACCAAGTCCTGTTTATGTCCAATATTTTTATATTATTGGGATCTACAGGAATAGACATTCTCCAAATTAACTGCCAAAAGCTAAATTGCATCCATGTACAAAGGTTGAAGAAAACAGAAGATAATAAATAGGTTGATTGACAGATGGTAATTGTAATTTAAACAGTAAATAAACAGAAGCTATTGTAGTTCTTAAGTTTAAAATAGAACCTCATTAAGGTAAATGCCCTAATTATAAAAGCCTACTAACCTGGGTCATAAGGCCCAATCACTGTAAGTATGCTACACTGGAGGTTTGTGATAAAGCTATAGAGGTTGCTATTTCCCTCCAATTAAACAATTGTGCAAACGTGTCCTCCATCCCCAGGTTATGCATTTCTGCTGTTTCAAGAGGAGAGCTCAGTCCAGGCTCTAATAGATGCCTGCATGGAGGAGGAGGGAAAGCTCTACCTGTGTGTGTCAAGCCCCACCATCAAAGATAAGCCTGTAAGCCTGACCAGCAGCCTGCATATCCACTCCATCTCACAGCGTATTTTTAACTTTCTACACGGTTCATGAAAAGAGGCAGTTGCCACTTTGCAACACTGCCCTCAAAGTAGGTGCAGTTAAATATAAACCTACAGAGCAACTCTGGACATTTCACACACACGGTGCTCCATTTGCACAGCATGTGGGTCAGTGGAGCCGTGCTGCAGTGCATTATGTTACCTTTTGCAGGCCACGTTTCAGTATGCTGGAGATTTTCCGCTTCAGACGTTACGGCCTATTGCTTCAAAATTTTTAATTATTAACAGCATTATGAGGTTATCAAAAGTACCTTATAAATAGGGATCATTTTTTCAGATCAGTTATGAGAAGAATTAAAGGATTTCAGGGGATACACTAACTCCTTATTAAATATTCAGGGCATCAAAGGACATGCTCTTTAGCACTTGTTACATTTAGCATTGGTCTCTGTTTATTTTTTGGCCATAAAAGCATATACTCGTCCATTTATGTACATATGATACTAACTCGTGCTTTATAATGTTAGTGAAATGCATTAGCTAACCACATTAGCTACTTTGGATTAGGTATTGGTGTATTCCCTTTATATATATATATATATATATATATATATATATATATATATATATATATATATATATATATATATATATATATATAAAGCATCTATATTTCTGTGCATCTATATTTCTGTGTATTAGGTACAAATCCGTCCATGGAATCTAAATGACAGTGATTTTGTGATGGATGGCTCTCAGCCTCTGGACCCCAGAAAAACCATCTTTGTTGGAGGAGTGCCACGACCTCTTCGAGCAGGTATGGTGCTGGCCATTTAAACACTTTTTTGTTTGTTTGTTTTTATTCCTTTTAGATACACACTATATGGCAAAAATGTGTGGACATCTAACCATAAGTGGTCGTTCTTTACACTATTGCTACAAAACAATTCAAGCACACATTTGTCTAGATCTTTTATAGACTGGCAGTGCAATTTCATTTCTCTGAAATTAATAAGGGGCCTAAACATGTTCCTGCATGACACAATGTGAGTCTCTTGAGAACATGGTTTAAAAAGTTTTGAGTCGAAGAGCCTTGAGCTCAATCTCACTGAACACCTTTAAGTTGAAATAGATCACTGACTGCCCCCCCAGGCCTTACTCAAGATAACTGCCTGAACTCACTAATGCTTTTGTGGCTAAATGATCACAAATCCTAACAGCAGCACTGTAAAATCTAGTGGAAAGCCTTCAGAGAAGAATGGCGGTTACGATAACCGTAAAGGAGGACTAAATCTGGAATGAGGGTATCAAAAAGCACATTAAATTACGGTGTGGAATATTAATTTGGTGTAAATAAGGGACTAGTGAGCTGATGTTTGTATCCACGCACCTGCTGCTGATTGATGAACTTTGCTTGGTGAACTTTTCATGCTACATTTTGCCATATGACAGGATCATAAATCATTTGTACATTAAAATACGGGCCTTTTTCTATGCAATTTTGACGTTTGTGTGCTTGGTAAATAGGCCATATGGTGTATGTTTACAATAAACCCAGGCAAACAGATGAATAATTATCACCATAATTAAAGGAATATGCCTTAAAGGAATATTTCGGATGAAAATGGCTGCTGTGGAAAAAGTATGGTCCTGTTTGTGTAATGGCAGAACAACCAGATGGCAATTATACAAGCATTGCTACCTTATTGGCTTTGTTATCATTTGGAGCTAATTAGGCTTTTCAGACAAATTTTCTAATGTATTAGGTAGAAAGTTATTATATTACACATTTCAACTAGGAGCCTTGGTGTCTCTCATCATGATTCTCATTATTGCATTATCTCAAGAAGAAAGACTGGCTGAATGTTTGTATGTATGTATGGAATTATCTTTGCAACTAGCAGATTTTAGAATCCAAACTTGGTCAAGGTCACAGTATTGTCAAATGTGCAAAATATGTTTTTCAATAACTTCCTTTCTGTTTTTCATAACGAGATGTTACATATTTTGAGTTTTGGGTCTATTTACTAGCTGCCATCGGTCCGTTTGTAAGTTCGAAGTATATTTTAGAAGGTATTTTAGACATGCATCTGAGTAACAATAAAAACTTGTGGGAATTGACCATGTAAAACATCCATGCATGTAATAATAATTCATAGTAATCAGTCTGTGTGCCTGAATCTTGTCATTTTAGCTTAATATTTGTTTACTCGTAGTGCAGCACAAGTTAACTTACTATCAGGGTTGTATAATATAGGGTTACGCTGCTCCAGTCTCGGGTCAGAGTTTTAACATCACTACATGTTCCTGGTTTTTAAAAGTACTTCTGATGTCCAGATGTTCACTACTGGTGGGATTTGAGGAACTAGTAAAAAAAAAAATGACATAATGGATTTAGAGTATGATATGAGCCATGGTGATTTAACGCAAGTCAGTACACAGCTTCAGTCTATAGGCCAAGTTTAACTTTAAATTTTGCTAATACTCGTCTTATTATAAATTAAGGAAGCCCAAATTTGTGATTACAAGAATAAGATTCGTCTCGCACAGTTTTTTTTTTTTTTTATCATCAATACTGATAATAGTGTAAGACATAAGAGGATCTATACTGCAGTGCTGCAGACACTGGGTATAATGTGTGTCTTCTGCTACAGAAATGTTTCAAATGTGCTGACACTACTTTTGTGTGTGTGTGTGTGTGTGTGTGTGTTTTCTCTGTGGTGTATGGCAGTGGAGCTTGCAATGATCATGGACAGGCTTTATGGAGGGGTGTGTTATGCTGGCATTGACACCGACCCTGAGCTGAAATATCCTAAGGGAGCGGGACGCGTGGCCTTCTCCAACCAGCAGAGCTACATCGCTGCTATCAGCGCTCGATTTGTGCAGCTGCAGCATGGAGAAATTGATAAACGGGTTGGTATGGGGGTGGGTTGTTGGGGAAGAGGGATGTAGCTAAGAAACAAACGACAAGATCAGAGATTCCAGCTCAGTATTTTATAGATCATGGCCCACACAACCAATCACAAAGCTTCATAGCCCACACAGCAGACTGCAAAGATGCAATTACAGTCCAGCACTATAATCAACACTGATAATCGGAGAAAACTGGACTACACCAGCTACAGTGTGGCCTTAAAGTGGTTTTACACTGATTAAAGAAGCTGCCCAGTAATGTCTTCACAAAATGGGTCTTAAAATTGTAATAATAATAATAATAATAGTAAGAAGAATTGTTATATATTTTGTTTAGATAGATAAGTTATAGTGCATTTAATGAAAGTAATATTTTCTTGTTATTATAATCATTAATGTTGCTAGACCATGGCTAAGGAGGTATTAATATAAGAATGCATCTGTAGTGTCTCTCATCAGAATGATCAATAACTGCTTTTTTATCTTTTGAATAAAAGCAGCATAATTACACCCAAACTAGTCCAATGTTAACTCTAAACGTTTTTGTAGATTATTCTCTTTTTAAGAATTCTTCAATAATTTTCATCTTATTTTCTGATAGTATTTTTTTGGGTACTTTTGCAGGAGACACCAATAAACGTTGCTCATAACCAAAACCAGATCATTTTAAATGATGATTCATCAACGTCTTCCATTCCTATTCTTTGCTAATGATCCTTTTTGCTCTCCAGGTGGAAGTGAAGCCATATGTCCTAGATGACCAGCTGTGTGATGAGTGCCAGGGCACACGCTGTGGGGGCAAGTTTGCACCCTTCTTCTGTGCCAATGTCACCTGTCTGCAGTACTACTGTGAATACTGCTGGGCAGCCATACATTCGCGTGCGGGGCGAGAGTTCCATAAGCCCCTGGTGAAGGAGGGAGGAGACCGGCCTCGCCATATCTCCTTCCGCTGGAACTGACCCAGCACACGGGATGACTGACCTAGCATACATGCACTTTTGCTTTTTTTGTTACATTCTTTTTATTTAGATTTCTTTTTTAAAGTCTAAAAATTTAATTTATTCTAAGTTTTAAATTTTTGGAAAAATGAAGAAAAAAAAGAAGTGTGATCTGAGTTTTTTTTTTGTTGTTGCTTTTGTAGTTTATTTTTTATTTTTTTGCCGGACCGCCAAATAGGTCGGCCAAGAATAGTAAATATCCCTAACTGACTGAATGACTGACTTATTGATTCCTTATTGTTGAATCACGCATGCAAAAGATCTCAAAGGTTTCTTACGCGGTATAGGTGCCGATTTTTGTTTTGGACTGTCAGTATGAACAATTTTTATTTATTTATTAACTGAGGCTGCAATATTCACATACAAAAAAGTAAAAAATAAAAAAAAAACAGTGACCACTGCATGCAGCAATAAATGGCTGCCATACATTGGTACTCTCACAGACAGATACTTATATAGACACTTAAACTGATAAATCACATCCAAAAATTGTTTGTTATTTGACCAGTAGCCAACAGGGCTAAAGAATATATATAGCTGTTAGGCACACAAGCTAATAACTAGATTGAAGCTTAGATCGCCCAGATCACATTTGATCATATTTGATCCTCTTAACACTGTATAGCAATGGTGATACACAGCATAATACGTTTGTTACCAACATATCTAATAAAAGCTATATCGTTAAAAAGAAAAAAACACTAGAAACCTGGAACAGGCCAAACAAAATGCTACACCCCATGAATTTAGAATGTATATTCCTTTATATCTGTGATCTACATTTTACGACGCATGCATTTTCGATAAGATATTTACCCAAACTGTTTCTGTCTCACTGACATTTAACATGGAGAAAAAGAGGGTTCACCTGGAATTTGCATAGACAAGTTGCCCAGGAAGTCATTTAACACCCTGTTGGCTGTGTTTGCGGTCCGGCTAACTTAGATTAATGGAGTTTTATTTAATGAACGTATTAATTTGGTGTGCATGAAAACTTGAATGCATTAGACTTCTTTATATAGGTGTTTAGAGTGACTTGACTCTAAACTGTTGTTTTACTTTTATCATACTACTGTTGAGAACTTGCCTTTTTTTTATTGTGATGGGTCGCATTTAGGATGCGGACAGGACTACTGTTTTAGACGGTAGTCAGCATGGTAGAGAAAAGAGGCAGGAACATTAAAGGTGCACATTTCACTGTAATTAAAAAAATATATAATTTAACCATGGTGTTGACTAGTTTTGCGACCGCAAGCTCAAATAGTTGCACAAATAAACACATGTAGTAACTATTATAGCAAGAAACACTCAGACCTTACTAGCAAGAGACCAAACCTACTGTAAAACTAACAAGATGCAGGTTTTTAAAAGGCTGTTCGAGCATCACTGGGACGTTAAGGTGGAACTGCGCTGGTCACTGAGGCAGACGTACTGCTAACGGTCTACGTAAATATGCATATTATTAATTTCACTCACTGCTGGCACTTGCGATCACTTTAACATGATCATCTTGGATTCTAATCACATGATGTGCTCAGTTTATGTCTGAAGATCTCAAGGAGTAAGCACACTATTGTGTTGCCTGTTCCACAGGTCAGACTGACCAAAGATAAGCCTTAGAGATACTTAATGTCTTGACCTCCCTGAAATTACTGTTGTGCAAAGCAAGTAGGGCGGACTGGTGTACGTGTCATTTTATTCAATAAAAAAAACACATCTAATACGATTTCTTAAGAATAATAATGCTTGTGATGGTAACAGCGGTAACATTGCTCACTTGTCAGGGAATTTGTGCAAATATTGTAGTGCTAATGAGAATTACCATGTGGTGTATTGGTAGTGCTTTATTGCATGTTCCCCCCCCCCAAGAGTTTTTGCCGTTCTAATTGAACAGTGTAGTAGCTGAACGCGTTTTTGAAGATTTTTCTGTCACGGGGAAAGAGATGTTGTTTTATACATGGTATGCTAATTTTTGTACTGTGTTTTCTAGATGGTTATTTTTCTCATTAACATAAACATGTGCACTACTTTTTCTATATATTGTTTTTTTGTTTTTGTTTTGTTTTGTTTCTTTTTCAAGTCATTTAGGCACTTTTTTCCACAAAAAAAAAAAAAAAGTCTTTTTGCAATACCTCATTTTTTTTCTTTTGTTTTTCAATTGTTGGGTATAGATTTTGTACCTTTTGTTATGAAGACGCCCGGAAATAAGGCACGAATTAAGAAAAATATATATAATTAAGTTTTTAATAAATATCGCAGGAGTGAATATTGACTATTTAAAAAAGGAGGAAATCTTGAAATGAGTGACAACTTTTAGAATTAATAAAACACCAACCTGCTATTGATAAGGAAACTGATATTACGTTCCACGTTAGTGATTGTGGAAATAAAATAAAATTATGAGCAGTGTAAATAAGATTTAAGGTAGACTGTACTTTGTACCACAATTAGGAATGTTCCATAGTAAATGATCAACGCTTATCACTATAGAAGTATATTAATAAGTGTACTTGTACACTACCCGTCTAAAGTGTGGACGCACATCAGTACTGTTGTATATTTTACAACGATTTATATTTAGAACTTATTATTCGCACAGTATAATAGGACATATGGACTTATGCAGTGACAAATATTTTATATTATAAATTCCTACACAAATCCTGATACTAAACACTAATACTGGGTGTCTTATCAACTATCTTTATGAGCTTTCTCAAGTTTCTAAAACAAAATTTGTATTTAGATTTAGAAATCTATTTCAATCACTAACTTCACCATTTGCATTTGTTCTAAAAGAAATTAGCAAAATGTCTTCGATAGAAATCTAAGCTATCTGTTATAGGTCCCCTGCTGTGTCCAAACTTTTGACTGGTAGTGTATATACATTATAATAAGTATAAACCCGAATGCAAGAAAGGCTAATATACGTATATTCATATGCATGAGCTAAATTTAAGCAAATATGGTATGATTATGGCTTCAGTAAACCTACAATAATGTTTTATGTCAATTCTTCCAACAATTAAAGCTTTCTAAAGATTCCAAACTATAATATCTCACACAACGTACTCTAAGATTCAGAAACCCAGACCTCAAAAATATTTTTTTTTTCCTCATAAAGCCCAACAGTGATTCGGGCCTCTGAGACTTGAATGTGATACATCTTGCAAAATAACCTCAAATTATGTGCAATATGGTTGTCTCTCCAAAACCAATCTCTGCAGTGTATTTCTGGAGTTGCTCACAGACCCGCCTCGTTTCATTATAACCTTTTCTTCATCCTCTGATTTGTACTAAAATGCCACTAATATGTGTAAAAAAAAACAAACAAAACAAAAAAAAAAGGTTATTTTTTACTTTTTGTGTATTCACATATTTTCCTACTTAATTTTATGCTACTGTGATTAAAATAATTGTAAATATTCAGTGAAGAACGTACGAAGCGTTATATTTTCAATTGGAATGTTGAACTTTTGTCATTTCAGACGTAACTAGCGATTGGTAAAATGGTACGCTTGTTAGAATTTCAACTTTTATTAATCACGATCTTGTGCATCATGTCGACAGAAAAATAAGAAAAGTATCGGAATATTCTTGGTGTAACTGCTAATTTAAATTGACATAGTTTATAACTATCAGAAGGTTGTATTTATCAATAGATTTTTATAAGAGGTCTAATTTTTTGCTATGCCATTTATAAGTTTAGATTTTCTTTTTTTTATATATTTTACCACCGTAAGGAATTGTGGGAAAGAAAAATCATTGTTTTATAGTCGGGTTAGTCAGTGTGCTGTTGTAGATGAGTCCAACGTCTTAATTATTTGCAGCCAGCTATTTATAACAGTATGCCTAATTTTTAAGTATTTGTATTGTGAAATGTTGAATGAATAAACTTAATAGCAAGAAATGATTTAGTGGTCTTTTCTGATGAAAAAAAAAAGCAGAATTACTAAACAAAATAGCATGTAATATTGATGATGATGTGTGTGTGTGTGTGTGTGTGTGTGTGTGTGTGTGTGTGTGTGTGTGTGTGTGTGTGCGCACATGAATGTAAACTAAATCCCAGGTAGGCAGGTAGCTTGTGGTTTTCTGGCACGAGGTCAGATTTATTTTTAGATTTTGTCTTAAAGGGTGTGCTGCAGCAGCAGTGGAGCAGTATAGGCATAAATACAGTAACTGTTTAAAGCTTTTTTTAAACAAACACACACACATACAGAATGCATGTCTTGAGAAATGAAATTTGTTCAGAAGCAAATGAAAATTCATATTGTCCTTTAGGCAGTTTTGATAATGGTGCTGCCCTGGTATGGTTTTATATATTGTCCACACTTGTTTTTAGTCTGTTTTCCTATCTGCAATGAAATGTAGGGAAAAAAACTAACTGCAATGAGTCGTGAGCACTGAGCACCTGACACATGACCTTCAACCATTTTTAGCACTGTTTTTGTATTTGTTGACAAGCATGCTTTACTGTGCATACAGTAAAACTCATACTATTCACATTAGACAAACAATGGAATACATATGGAATCAAATGCCATAATGGCAGAAGATTAATGCAATATTTTGGTAAATCCCTTAACCTGAAGCTAAAAGCACTACAATCACATTTAAATCTATTTTAATGCTATACAAGTACACAATTAAGAAATTAAAAAATAGTAATTAAAAAAAAACGTTTTCCTGTCCAAATATATATGGACTTGACTGTATGTGCTTGTTTAATATTACATTTCAGATGTAACCTCCACTCATCCGTCTTCATTTCTTCCACTCCAACCATAACATACAATGTTTTATGGACCTTGTGCACAGGAATATTGTCATGTTGTAACAGTTTTGCATCAATCACTTTCGGTAGTGGAAAGCAAAACACACTGTACAAGTGTGTGTTTTAAACGTTGTGGCAACAGAAAGGCTAAAAATGTGTTTGTAATGCACAGGTGTCCAAAAACTTATGGCTATAAATTACATTCTCCCCATCTAATACGGTTGCTCTAAATACTCAACAGCACCTCCTGGTGTTGTCATTTGGAATTGAGGAAATCAACTCTAATTAAAAGATAAGATATACCTTTATTTATTTATTTACCACAGTGGGGAAATTTCTGTTACAGCAGCAAAGAAAAGGAAATGTGCAAATATATATATATATATATATATATATATATATATATATATATATATATATATATATATATATATACAGGGAGTGCAGAATTATTAGGCAAATGAGTATTTTGACCACATCATCCTCGTTATGCATGTTGTCTTACTCCAAGCTGTATAGGCTGGAAAGCCTACTACCAATTAAGCATATTAGGTGATGTGCATCTCTGTAATGAGAAGGGGTGTGGTCTAATGACATCAACACCCTATATCAGGTGTGCATAATTATTAGGCAACTTCCTTTCCTTTGGCAAAATGGGTCAAAAGAAGGACTTGACAGGCTCAGAAAAGTCAAAAATAGTGAGATATATTGCAGAGGGATGCAGCAGTCTTAAAATAGCCAAGCTTCTGAAGCGTGATCATCGAACAATCAAGCGTTTCATTCAAAATAGTCGACAGGGTCGCAAGAAGCGTGTGGAAAAACCAAGGCGCAAAATAACTGCCCGTGAACTGAGAAAAGTCAAGCGTGCAGCTGCCAAGATGTGTGAATCTACAATTTTCATAGTCATGAAAATAAAGAAAACTCTTTGAATGAGAAGGTGTGTCCAAACTTTTGGTCTGTACTGTATATATATATATATATATATATATATATATATATATATATATATATATATATATACACACACACACACACACACACACACACACACACAATGTATAAATACAAAAGAGGAAAAAGAGACCACGAACAGGTAGTTACGCTATCAAACATATTGCACATAGGTAATAATGCACGGTTTTAAATTATATTTTTATTTCATAAAATCTTTGTTAGTGTTATTGTTAGTATTAGTGTTATTATTATACTTCATTTACATACTTTTATAAAAAAATGTTAACAACTGCAATGAAAACATTTGTGTCTTTGTCACCAGAGTGTTTCTACTTCTCTCTGTAAACCCCTGTACTGAATATTATTCCACACAATAACTACTATAGCTACATTATGTCTAGTTTCTCTCTGTTTTCCTTATATCCTTAATTTGTTATAGGTAGCTTTGAGGATTCTGAGAGTAAGAATTTCGATGTATGGTGTTACACACTGTTTCTATATAAAAATAAACTCATAAATCCTGAATCTATATTCAAACACTTCACTTTCTACCATAATACTTGACACAGTGTGTGAATGCAGCTGATGTATTCAGGGCTAATTGCCAGGTGCTAGAGAGCAAGAACATTTAGTTTCCAGATTTTGTAATAATATTATTTATTATTACAAAGTATTTCTGTAGCATCCCTAAATATATATATATATATATATATATATATATATATATATATATATATATATATATATATATGTGATGTTGAAACTCTATTCAATGGGTTATATGTTAATGTTTTATTTTAATCCTGTTAAGGGAGTTGCCAACAATTTTGGGATAGATACTGTACACCAATCAGGCATAACATTTTGACCACCTGTCTAATATTGTGTTGGTCCCTATTTTGCTGCCAAAACAGTTCTGCCCCATCGAGCACTAACAGCATTAACTTCTTCAGCAGTTTGAGCTACAGGAGCTCGTCTCTTGGATCTGACCAAACGGACCAGCCTTCGCTCCACACGTGCATCAATGATCCTCTGCCGCACACGACCCTGTCGCCGGTTCACCACTGTTCCTTTCTTGGAGCACTTTTGATAAATACTGAGCACTGCAGACCAGGAACATCCCACAAGAGCTGCAGTTTTGGAGATGCTCTGACCCAGTAGTCTAGACGTCACAATTTCGCCCACTTCAAACTCACTCATATCCTTACACTCGCCCATTTTTCCTGCTTCTAACACGTCAACTTTGAGGACAAAATGTTCACTTGCTAATAATATCCCACACACTAACAGGTGCCATCATGGAGAGATCATCAGTGTTATTAACTCACCGGTCATAATGTTATAAGGTTATAATGTTATGCCTGAACAGTGTGCATACCATGTCCTGAAATTGACTGGAATCCAATTCGGGTTGTATTTTAAGATTTTAGTCTCACCCAGTGTTTTCTAGATAGCATCAGACCCACGTGTGTACTGAAGATTCAGTGCTTACATTTTAAAAAGTACTTATAATTATCCTTCGGACATACATTAATAATTAATAAACGTTTTGCTTGATCCAGTCACAGTGATTAAAATCCCTGTCTTAAGAGGTTATTTGATTTTATTTTTACAGTATATTGTGTACTAATCATTGTTATTTGTTTCAGATGCATTAGGGACAGTAATTTGTACATAAAATACCATTAAAAATATTTTTTTATATGCATTTTTTTTGTGCATTGAATGGATCAATCCAAGCTTCCGTTGTATATATTATATTAATATTTGTACTATTTTCCTCCCTATTTCTCAGTCAGTACATGTAACATTGGTTACTTTCGTCACACACATATTACTGCTAACTTACTGCAAGCTATAGTTATGAATAGTTTTTAAGTCATAGCAAGTTTTTATTTAGTCCAGCGTGCTCCTGATAGCTAATACAATGTCTTTAAGTTTTTATGTATCAATAAGGATACTTTAAAATCTCTCCCTCTCTGAATATTGTTCTCTTCAATCACTTCTCACTTATAAGAGGTAAACCTCTAGGCACTAAACTTATAGATTAATATTGTATATATATATATATAGATAACTTGTTTATCTCTGTAAAGCTGCTTTGGGAAAATGTTCATTGTTAAAACGCTATACAAATTAAACTGAAACACACACACACACACACACACACACACACACACACACACACACACACACACTGAATCGAATTCTGTATCTGACGGTTAGATTTGCGCTTGCGCAGGAGACTTGGCTACGTCCCAAACCACATGCTAACTAAATACCTAAGTTACCGGATGTACAATGTACACTGTATAATAAGTGCTGCACAGTTTGGGACGGAACCCTCGCTTTGAAGTAACATGTACACGCTTGTTTTATGATTGAACCGGTCACGTGATTAATACTGTTATGTGATTGGTTGAGCGTCGACAGTGTCGCCGTGAACGCGGCTCGAGGCGCGAATTTCGGCCATTGGTTAACAATCGTTGTTAACGAACGAACAAACAAATGTAATATGTAATATACAGAGTAATAAATCCACACTGCGTTATGTTTAGAGACAAGTCTCGCCAAAAGGGAACGAGGGGCTCGAAGTCGTTGGGGAAAATGAAAACGAAGATGGTGGTTAGCAGGGCTTTTCTGAAGCTGCCTGTTAGAAAAAGTCCAGAAATTTCTATGAGCTGTTTATCAAGAAATCTAAAAACAAACCGCAGTGTGCACCTGTCGTGTAGATCTTCATTACAGGTGAAGGAGAAAAGTCAGAAGATTGAACCAGACTCAGTTCAGCCCAACCAACAACAGAGTAGAGAGAGAGAGACCTCTGTGTGTACACCAGGTAGACTAATACAGCAACACAATTTACTGTTTTATATTCTTTACACTACACTTGCATTGGATTGAAATTATTATTATTATTTACTGACATTACTTACTAAACCATATATTTTTTTCACACATTCTTCCCCCTATTCATATTATTTATTTACTGTTGTTATTCCTTCGTAGACCTGCATTTCCTTTTGTTGTTCTCTAAGATTTCTGAACCCCCACAAAACCAAAATGTGTCCTAAAAAGATGTCATGGTGTAGTAACAAGTCTATTTATCTGTATCAAAAGATGCAGGGCCCTATCGTTTCGATGACGACGAAAAGGAACAAGGTGATATCTCAAAGATTACATGCATATCACTTGTACAATTTGTTGAATCTATGATACATTTCAGTGCTCACAAATATTAAACAATTTTAGGATTAGCAAGAAAAATATTCAATATTATTTGTATATTGCTTCTAGGATTTTTCCCCGGTTTAATCTTGAGCTCGGGTTGGTGTTTGTAGACTATAATTGCACCCTTGATAATTATTATTATTTTATATTTTTTAAGATTTTGTCCTTAATAAAGAAAATAAAATACAAAAATTTTAATTGATGAAAAATGTAATGTATATGTCTACAATCAAGGAGCACTTTATTAGTTAAATCCTCGTTTATGCAATTATAACATCAACAGTAAATGCTCAGACTAATTTGACAGAATGGTTGCAGAAGCTCAGACATCCACTCTGTATAATTGTGGTGAGCAGAAAAGCATCTCAAACCACATTAAAACTTAGTCCAGAAGACCACTTCAGGACAGGAACTGACAGTTGAGGCTGTAGTGAGCACAAGTTCCCCAAAACTGAAGATTGGAAAAGCTTAGTATGGTCTGAGGAACCTTGATTTCTGTTGAGGCGTGCAGATGATAGGGTCAGAATTTGGCACCAACAGCAGCGATTTGAAGCATGAACATGCATCTGAAAAAATCTGTAGGAACTGTATGATGCAATCATCTAAACATAAACCAGAATGTCAACAGAATATTTTCAATATTGTGTAGAAATCTTCCTCAGCAATGTAAAAAGTAACATTGACATATTTGCGCAATGAATGTTCTACAAAATATACAGAAGAATGTACCTTGTGTACATTGTCTGTTTATAAAACATGCTAACATTTAATGTTGAATGTTGTCAGAACTGTTGAAGAACGCTCCAGCAGGTGGAAAAGAGAGAGGAACTGTAAGTCCTTCTACTTCTTTAGGTTTTTTTTTTTTTTTAGGATTTTTCTGATAGATGTCAAAGATTGTTGTTATTGTTATTATTATCATTATCATTATTATTATTTTTATCAGCACCTAAATGTTTCTCCAGCAGTCTGAAGTGAAGAAAAATGTACTGAGGACAATGTCCAGAATGCTACAGGAGAACAAGATCATCAGGGAACAGTGGATCAGGTTATCTCAGGTACTACAAGTTGCAACTTCTCCAATACAGCAAAAGCTTCAAAATGCCTTTTCCACCACACTCTATTAACCCTTTGAGGCACGAGCTATGCAAACTCCTTTTAATGCACAACATAAAATGCATACTAAACTGGCCCATATACATTTCCTGTTATTTCATGCATGACTGGGCAAATTTTTGGTTTCATCTTTTGAAATCAGTTTGTTTCAACATTTGACATTTCCTGCTCTATGAAGCCCATAATCCATGAATATTTAATATTTCTTGTTTTCAATGACCATAAATTATTATTATTATTTTTTTAGGTTTTGTGTTACTACATCAAGTTTACACACATGGGTAAAAAATGACTCATCTATGCAAGTGTGATAGAACAAAAGAATAAGGAGAACTTTATTTACAAAACATTTAACACTTGAAATGTGTTTATTTGACACACACACACACACACACACACACACACACACACACACACACACACACAAACACATCATTGCTAACCGATAACACTGAAAATGTACAGAAGTGTATCTGTAGTGCAACCGTAGTGAAATGTAGTGAATGTAACCGAATAATTAAAAAATAAAGCTCACAAAAAAAAAAATCACATGATTACAGCATTATCTCAAATTGTCCTCTCAGTGCTCGCATGCACACAAATGACAAATACACAACATAGGCCTGTAGGATTGGGAACACCAGCTGCTGAGTTTTTTTCTCTTTGATTGGCCTTCCTGTAGCAGGGTGGTAGTTGCATTTTTCTTTGTTATGCCACATCTTTCTATATTGCCTGTAATATGTATTTGAAGGTGGGGCTTGCCCTCCAAGTGCTTTTTAATATTTGACATGGCAAACTCTTTGACCAGCTACTTGATAAATATGCATTGGTCATGTACAGTACCCCCATGGTTTCAGGGTGGTGTTCTGTGTATTTGGTGTAGCATTGGGGTTGGCAGCATCCAGCACATTGTACCATAGCACCATCGGTCACCTTCAGGTTGTCCACTTACTGTACATGAGTAGGTGCAAACTAACTGATATTTTTTCTAAACACTGTTGTCATCCACTGCTTTGTCATCATGCATAGTGCTCAGGAGGACAACAGCCTTTCCCTTCTTTGGCATATAGCTTACCATAGTCATGTTGTCATATAATCGAAATTCTAAACTATACTTCCTTAATTTGGATGGATCCAGAAACAGCTCCTGCAAGAGCACATCCCAACTTTTATCCATGCCTGCAAGAAAGGTCAAACCAATAAAGGCCATAAATTCCTCTTTGTCAATGTTTTTCCACTCTTTCCCTTTTGCTTCTGCGACTCTACATCCCTCTAATTTGGTACCTTTCAGAACCTCCTCGATAATGCCGATGAACATATCCCAGGCATCTTCTGGTGAAATAGCTGTTGAACTGGGTGCAGGTCCTGGGCAGCTCCTCAGGATGTTGTGGCTTCTTTTTCTGTTTTGAGTGGGGGGATGCTTACTACAGTAAAACCTACTTTATGCAATTTATTGGACTGGATCTGAGTTTCCTCTTCAGAGGACTCATCAGACAAGTCTTCGATGTCATCAAGTCTTCTTCACCTAGGAAAGCTGGATTTACACCCACAACTCCATTGGAATGAAAACTTGAACCCAAACCGGCCCTTTGTGGAAAAATAACATAAGGAATGAATACAGGTCGTTTTAAACCCATGTTTTGCATTAGAAGGGCAGTGATACGGTAATGTATTTTTATTCAAAAATCAATTATGAAAATAAGGATTTGTGATGATCAAAAACAAATTAATTGAGAAATACCTGGAATACTGATTGATGATATTAATTTCTTAAAAGATATCGAAAATTAAAACTCATTTAAAGGGTTAATAAAGTTGTTTCCTTTTTAAAGCTTCAAGTGTCTAATAGTGGCCTCTAGTGGTCAAAAGAATATATGAATAGGTAAAACAAAACATTTAAACATTTTAAATGACAGCGTTGCATTCGTAAAATCTAAACCAGCAACAACCAGACTGATTTTACATGTAAAATAAAAATAAACCTCATAGGTTTGTAATGTAGGTATAAATATTAACCCAATTCTAAATGACACCACCAGGATGTGCTGTTGTTATTTGGGCCAAATGTACTTTTAAGGCAGTGTACATGCGTTTGAACTGCCTCTGCCCCAATATCAGTGCAACAAACAATTGTGAATTTCTCACTATTCATTTATACACACGGTACTTTAAACTGTCACAATGTTTCTGGTAAAAGCACACTGCAATATAGAATGTTTATTAATAAATGTTAAAGTTTTGAATGTTTTTCATTTATTTAAAAAAATATATTTTATATCTTCTGTAACACTACAATTTTCTTACATTAACAATTACATAGAGCATGTATATTGTGCACTGACAAAATGTTTTCTAAAATCTACTTTAGATTCCAACTGGAAGAAAATAAGAGTGGATCCAAATGAGAAGATGGAATGTTGTTATTGCACATATTAGTTAAGAGACACATTTAGAAAACTGTAGGTTTTTCTATCACTTGAATGCTTGTCAGGAGTAGAGAGGAAACTTTATATAGCATATGTGCATACCCACTGAATGTGTTTAATAAAAAACATTGCAAAATTGTCTGGAATGCTCAAGAGACAGAATTGGAGGACATTTGCATGAAGGCTGCCTTTATGCATGTATATTTTACCCTAGATGGTGCTAAATTCAAAGCTTTAAATAGCTTTGAATGAATAAATAAATGTTCCACATTTGTAATGGAAGTTAAACTCACTGTTTAAGTATATGAGTGGCATGATTTATTTTGAGGTTGACATGTATTTGAGAATTTGCTTAACAGTTTATTTACAGTAAGCATGTAAACATTGTGTATGTTTTATTGTTAGCAGTGATGTTAGCACTCTGTTTGAGCTTGTACACTGAAAAATAATTTCTTTACCTCAGTCACTGTTGTGTTTCAGTTTTAAAAATATTACTTCCTGTCTACAAGTCATACACACTGTAAGCAGAAGATATTAAATATACTTGTATACTTTGTATACTTGAGCACACACTTAATTAGCACTGAATAATGGACATGGAATTATTGGACCTGAAGTTTAATTTAACAAATGACCTTTCCAGAGTGAGATCGGAAATGACGAACAGTCTGACCTAATCAAACGTGGGAAGTGGTAGCTTAGTGGATACAATGCTGGACTTCTTGGAAGCTTGTGAGTCAAATCCCAGCAATGTCAAGCTGCCACTGCTGGGTCCTTGAGCAAGACCCTAAACTGCTCACTTGTGTAAATAAAAAAAATTCAGTGTTACATTGGAGAAGGTATTTTTGTAAATGTCATTGTTTGAGGTTTAACAGTTAAAATTTCATTGCAGTGCCATCCTTTAATATTATTTTGGTCAAAAAGAAGTGTGTGCTTGCTGGTGTCGCTCTGGTTGTTTAAGTACTTGTCTGTGTGTTTGTGTTGCATCTGAGAATGCAGTGATTTATTTTGACAGCTTGTCAGTTGAAGAAGACACGTCCCTAGAGCACAGTGACATCAGAGCATGTGAAAAATATTATGACCTCCTTCTAAAAGCTCATTACTTTGGTTTGACAAAATAAAGGCGCAGATATCGTGAAAATCTTCAAATACAAGTTGTATTAAGATCTAGTTTATGCAATACCTTTACATATTCACATATTTAAATATTCTTTTTAATATATATAAAGATGTTTTGATTTAACTGTTTACAAATGGACATGTTATTTAACTAATTTTAGATTAAATTCAGTTCAAATCTTGTCACTTGCAAATTATACACAGATGCACATTTAGTCTTTCGATCATTAACACCACATAAGTATTTCAGTTAATTGCTGAAAAATTATAGGACGATTATATCGTGAGTGTTTTGATTAGATTGGGTAGAGTCAGTAGCATGCTTTGGGCCACACCAAGAAAAAGCACAGTGAATGTGGGCCAATTAGCTATAAAGACAACTGACAACATATTTCAGGGAGTGCCTGCTAATATATTCTTTATACACAGCAGTGGCAATGGTAAACAAAATATGCCATTATATTCTTATTACCTCATGTTCACTTTGGAGAATGTTTGTTTTATGACCCAGATTGTGAACATAATGTAGCCATTTGCTTTATTCACAGGTCTACTGATTTTCTATTTCATTTTAATATCAGACAATTTTTTTTAAATATACAGTGGAACAAACATTCGAAGACTTTTATATTAATATTGCTTATTATTATTGCTTTATTAGTATAGTATTGTTTTGTATAATGCAGCTCAACTGCTGCTTATTTTTAATGTACAATATGTACATGCAAAAAACCTGGGTCTATCATAGAACTCATCATAGCAGTGGTCTGAAAGGGACATGAAATGATTGTTTGATCAAAAATGTGTGGTTTGGGGGGTTTGGGAGTTTTTTATGTAGTATTTAGATGTTATAGGATTGTGTGTGTTTTTCTTTTTTTTCTGTCGATAAACACAAAATGTCTTAAAAAATATCATTTTTGAAACCATCAGGCTTCATGGTATTTCAAAAGGTAGTAATTTGAACTATATACATTTTATGACCGTCAAACAATTATTAATCAGTATGCGAATGTTTATACATATTGGAACGCAACAATACCACAACCACATTGGCGCTTCCTTTAGAAGTAGTTTAAGGCCACGTGTTTTTTCCTTATACTTTGATAAAGAAATTAATTTACAAAGAGAACAGATTATTCAGAATCAGTGATTGCGAATTATTTTCCACCTGCAAATAGCAATGCTGATGTTTTTTGCAGTTTTTTACCTGTAGTTTATTAAGTATGTCCCTCTCAATCTCAGAAACTGGAAAAACCCATTCGGACATGAGGAATAGATTAAGGGAAGACTGACATCCCATAACAAGACAAAATGCACACATACTGAAGAAACATGTTCATTCACACCTAGAAGCAATAAAAAAACCAAACCACTGTTTTTTGGGAGTTGGAAGGAAACTGGAGAAACCCATTCGGACATGAGGAAAACATATAGTACTTCACACAGACAGGAAATATTGAAGGAAGTAAAGAAGTTACCTCCCTTAATCTTTTCCTCATGTCCGAATTGGTTTCTCCAGTTTCCTTTCATCCCATCTACAGCATTTTCCTGTATTTAGGTGTGGCCACATGCCTGGTCTTCTTGAGATAGGCACTGGATGGACCACCAGGATAGTGGTTACTGGAAATCAATAAATTAATGAAAATTGTGTTTTCCCTTATCGGTCTTGTATAAAATGTGATATATGTCCTTGAACCAAGGATCATGTGGAATTTTAAGAGCTTCTCTAGGATAAATTAGGTGGTCCCCTGGTGGTCTAGTGGTTAAGACGCAGCGCTCCCACCGCTGCGACCCAGGTTCGTTTCCTGGTCGGGGAACCATCCCCAGCCACTCTCAGTACCGGTCCCAAGCCCGGATAAATTGGGGAGGGTTGCGTTAGGAAGGGCATCCAGCGTAAAAACATGTGCCAAATCAAACGTGCGGAGGATCCGCTGTGGCGACCCCTAACGGGAGAAGCTGAAAGAAAGTTTCTAGGATAAATTAGGTGCTCCTCCACAGGTTACTGAAGATTGCTTTAGCTCAAGTTTAAATTGAAATTGATTATGATGATTAGGTTGGTTATATATCATTTTATCTACAGAGAGGCCACCAGAACTAATGCACAATAGAAAGACATTACAGCTGGATATGTGAAGTTGAGTGTTTCTCAGAGGAGTGCTCGCTCACATCAATTTTATAGGGACCTCGAAAGGCCCTTGAATTAAATTCAGATCCTGCTGTTGCTGTTTTAGAGATTAGCAATATAATGTTGATCTGGTTGAATTACTGGCTTTGAAAATGCAAAAAAAACTTGTGGTGGTGATGATCTGATCATGTTGGGCCGAAATCTTAAAATAGCAAATCCTACTGGATATCGTCAGTGTTGACTCTGATCTTGTTCCTGCACTGTGGAGTGACTGCTGCTTTAGTTAATACAGCTAAACCAATCCAACCCAAGAGCTGGATGGCATTATTAAGGGAAAGCCCAGTGCTGAGTAGTTTTCTGTGGCCACTCCACATTATTAAGGCCATGTACATTTTGCTTCAGACACCAGTGACGAATTAAGATGTAATTATTTTTTACCACTAGGCTCATTTAATGTCATATGTTGAAACGGGTAAAGCAAATAGAGCCCCACCCAGCCTTTAATTGCTGTAATATGCCACCTCTGCTCAATATAATCTTCATAATGGTGGGTAGAGAAACAGGAAAAACACAAACGGCAATTATCCCTCCAGGGATAAGCGGGTCAAATTGGGCCACACTGAGTCAGTGTACACAGTTTCCAAGTGCAATCTTCGAACTAACTTCTTCCATTTCCTTATACACAGCAGGTTCATTTATTTTTAATAGGTTATTTCTTTTGGGTGGAACACAAATGATGCAGAATAATTGACACTTAGACGGTTTAATCTTAGCTCTTATAAAAGATCAGTGTACTTACTTTTTTAATGAAATGTTTTCTGCAAAATGTTAATGCTGGTGTTAATGATTTTACTTTGAGTGATCAACAAAATAATAACAAAAAAATAAGCTATGTGACACCGAGGTTCCATTCATTGCTTTTCTATTTGAGTTATGCAATCAAAGGTACTAAGCTTTTATGGAGTTTCTATTTCACCTAGTGGTCAATACCGGAACAGCACAATTAATAGGGTTGCCAGATATTAAATGTTTTTCTATGAAATGATTACTGTTAAGGCTCAAAGAGTGAACAAAGTGTATGTGATATATAGAACCATATGCATTGTAAAATGAGTTGCAGAGACTGACAGGTTGAAAGCACAGTGGGTAATAAAAGCCCTCTTCCCAAAGGCTATGAAAGCTCTTTCTGCACTTCCTATTGCTTCAAGGCTTTTGTGTAGATATTGTGTAATATTTAAACATTTTTGGTCTAAAAATTTCATTGAAACCTGACAACCATGGTTATTAATATTCTCTTCTGTGTTCATCATGGTAAAATACACTTGGTGAACAAAGGGCATGTACTTTATTAGACAGTTAAGTGAAAATTCAAAGAGGTCTTTAGTTTATGGAAAAACCCAAATCTTGTACCCAAATACATGCGATGATCAAAATCACAAATTTTTTTTTCATTCTGATGATTGATGAACATTAATCGAAGCTCTTGAACTGTATCTTGATTATTTTTGTTGCATTGTGCTGCTGACCCATGATTGGGTAATTAGATAATTTTGTGTACAGGTGTTTCTGTAAAAGTAGACAGTGAATGTATGGCTATGGTGTGGCAACTACAAAATTCACTAGACTAGGTTTTAATGGGGTTAAGAGTGCAGAGGGTGTCTGATGTGTCCCAGTGCATCTGCATGATGTATCTTTCACTACTTCTTGACTACTAGATAGTAGTCTAGATAGTTCACTAGATAGTAGTCAAGAAGTAGTGAAAGATACATCATGCAGATGCACTGGGACACATCAGACACCTTCTTAACCCCATTAAAACCTATAGTCAATAGCTATGGTTTAAAAGCTCCTTTCTGAAGAATCTTCTAAACACTCTTCCAACCTTGGTGACTCACTCCTCGTTTCATCCTCATTTCAAGGCTCCAGGAAAATGACTTTTTCTGCGGGCCACACACCGCTGAGTTTAGTGTTATAACTGATTCAACTCATTACTCAGCCCTTCATTACTTGAATTGGGTGTGTAGAAGACTAAACAGTAAACTCAGTCCTGTGATTCTCCTGCTTTCAACTCAAACCTGTGTTGTATGGAGCCATAATACAGACCTTGCACTCATTATGTGCAGCGCGTGGCCACGTGGGTGGTTTAAAGTGTAAGATGCTTCTTTTAAAATAAACTTCACCACAACAACTTACCTCAGATCACTAAGAGGTCACTATTCCTGTCCACATCATGCAGACTTTTTTATCTTTTCCAGATCATGTTTATTTAAATGATTATTGTGTTTATTGATTCAAAGTATTTTGACCTAATCGCTTTAAGTGTTCCGAACCACAGGGCCACTGTAATATTAATACAGTAATATCATTATGCACATATTTATTTTGCTCAAGGAGCAAATCTGACTTTCTACTAAACATCCAACCTAAATCTATATTATGTAATGATTCCCTTGACATTCAACAGATCCTGACGTTCTAGAAACCTGTTTGAGCACTTAATGTTGGATTAACATCTTACACAGCACTTTTGTACATCATGCCTTTTCAGAGATTGTGAGGAAAAATTATTTAGACACTTTAGTTTCTGTTTCATATTTACCACATTTCCACTACATATAATCAGTGTATGCACATATGTGACAAGGTAAAGTTACTTAGACAATGCAAAATTTGGACATTCGTACTTTGCTGCAAAGCTGCTTTTGGCTATTACAGCTTTTAGATATCTACTGTAAGCATTTTTTCCCCAAAAAATAATAAAATAAATCATTTTTGTCCCATTACTCTTAGTAAATGATCCCCAGATCTCCTGGTTATCCTTTAATAGACACATATTTTTAAATCTTGGAAAAATGTGCACTGGTATCCAAGTCAGGAGATTTGCTAGACCTTATATGGTCTACTTCAGTTATTTTGCATGTATGTTGGGGTCAAACGTTCTTCTCCCTAGATTCAGATTCTTGTCCAATGAAATGTATTGGATTTATTAAATTAAAGTTTTCTTCAATGGACTTGTCTAACCCCACAATCACATGATGCTTCTAACTTCCATATTTCACTGTGTATATGGGGGTCTAGGAATCAGCCCTTCTTTTTTTTAAATATGACTTTCTATATTATTGCCATTTTACATTGCGTATAAACAGTGTACATTTTACCTAAATTTAAATATCTGATTTCTTTTTTATTTTCAAAAACAACTAATCAGTAAAATCTATAATAATTAATAATGATAATTGTCAACTAATGACATTATTGATTATTTGGGCTGCTCAAGTTTTAGGTTTAGCGTGAAGGTGAGATACGCATCCGCCTGCGAAATGGCGGAGAGTTCAGGGTCAACCGGCAGCAGGAAAAAGTGTGTGTCCCAAGTCACGGATGAAGACGAAACATCAGCACGGTGAGTAAAAACTGTAGAATCCTCATCATGTGAAAATGGTGTAGTGTAATGAAGTGCTGTTGTGTAAACTGTTTGTAACTTCAGGAAAGTCGCACTGGATCTGTTCTGTCGTGACTCGTGAGCATCGGGTCGCACATCGGCTCTCTCGTGACATCGTGATAAATTCAATTAAACCAGTGTGAACAAACACTAAAAAAGCAGCAAATCACAGCAGCAGTAAACGATCACATTTTTACTCACTCTTGTGGTTTTCAGCGAATGATTGTACAACAATGCATATTTTTTCTTTTCTTTTCTTTTTATTATTATTAATCCTCTTAGCTTGCTGTGTTTCTCCGTTCCATTCTCTTTTTTTTCTCTTTTTTTTTATAAGCTTTATAAAATGTCAAAATTGAACATAGTTAAACTCAATATGTGGCTTTTGCATTTTTAAAGTACACTTTTATACATAAATACTCTGAATTATGGTTTTATTTAGGTAAACAACAAGCTAAACTTAATATATAAAAGTAAACAAATTATATTAATACATCCTCTTTCGGCTTCTCCCATTAGGGGTGGCTACAGCGGATCATCCGTCTCCATACCCCGCTGTTCTTTACATCTGCCTCCTTCTCCTCCTTCGGCAAAAAGTTGCCCAATTTCCACCGGTACCTTGTTGGCTAACGATACCTGTGGCGGTCGCTGGTAACCCGGGCCTCGACCGATGTCTGGCTTGGGACTGGCACTAAGAGTACACTGTCTTGTGCAACCCACATACAAAAAAAAAATTACATTTCGTAAAAATAAGTACTGAGTTGGAAAAAGAGTTTGTTGACTTCTAGCCTGATGTCATAAACAGTGATGTGTACAAGGTTAGATCTGCTTGAAAGTTTAAAAGCATGGTGTACAGAACTGTCAGGGAAACACCAGCCACGCCTCCCTCCTGCGCTCAGCACACTCGCACAGCCTCGCCTTCCTACTAATCACCTTCAACTATCTCCAATCTACTCTCCCCTTTATAAGGCCCCCCGTTCCCACTCCCTCACCATCCGATCTACAGTTCACACTAGAGATCATCCCTGAACTTCCCATGTTACGGATTCTACCCGTTTTCCGGTCTGTGCTTCTGCAGAAGCTCCTGTCTCGTGTACTAAGGCGAATAAAGCTTATTGACTGTATTCTGGTCTCCAACTCTTGATCCGAGCGTGACAAGAACAGTGGCTCTAATTGCAATATGATGTGAGGCAATAACCAGCAAACGAAAGTATTCTATCAGCTCACACACTATACAATTTTTTTATTACATATAACCAACATAATCTGACACTTATTTGCAAGAACAAATGTGCTAGGAGACTTGAGGTTAATAGAAAATTATGTTCAACCTGTCTGACAGCATAGTCGTTAATCACTGTTTGATGGACTGTAAATTAAGGTGGAGACATGTAACTGATAATTAGCCTGTCATTCGGCTCGTTCTGAAAAAATGCCTCTCTGTTTAACCCCAGAGCTCAGGTATAATTGCACACCGCCTAGAGGAATGTGAGGTGAGCACTGTGGAGGGCAGGAGTGAGCTTCGGCGCCATGTGTTATGTAAGCACCGATGAGAACGTGATAAGACCTGGAGCTGCATCTATACAGCCGAGAGGCAGCCAAGCCATCTGTGTGACGAACATTAGTGCTGATTTGACATCTGAGAGTTTTAGTGCTGCTGACACTCATGCATATTTGACTGTGCATAGTTCTCTGTGCAAACTGAATAGTCAGTTGTGTTTAAATTGGCCTGGGCTGTTGTTCTGTCGGGTTTTGTTTTTCTGCTGTGATAAGAATACGGCCAAAGGCAGCTCTGTTTGGAGTAAAATGTTCCTGTGGTGCAATCCAGTCCTAAAAGTGGAGCTGTCTGCTGTTCTGTCTCCTGGGGCTTGAACTGTTCGTAATGGTCTGCTTACATTTCACTGTAGCCTGACGAACAGAAATTGGCTGTTTTAGGGCATCAAGCAGCGTGACTGTTAAGAGCTCTGAACCTCAAAGTGCCTTTTTAATTTCGTATTCTGACTAATGCTTTAAAAATAAGTTGAGATACACAGTTTGGTGTTGGGTCTTCCTCAAGGCACTTTAAACCCACCCTTTGTACCAAATTTGTTTTTAAGCTGTTACATTGTACTGTGTTGATGTGCATGAGAAATCCTCAGACACGTTACACATGGTTCCCACACTAATTTAGAGTGGTATGGGTGTGGAACTGATTGATTCTTAAATGCCTTCATCAATCAAAGCTGTTTAGGTCACATTTGTGGCTGCACACATTCAGGCCGGGTTTCATAAGATTGGTATTTAAACAAACTACTTGATGCAAGGGCAAAAAGGGACAAGAAATAAAACATTGACCATAAAGATGATTCATAAGAGTCAGCTTAGAATATGTGTTACTACAGCCAGTTGTGAAGTGATTTTCAGAACATAAAGCATGTTTAAGTAAACACGGAGGGCCAAATGGTTTACGCTGCGCTCCATTTCCTCAGCGCATTCTGTAAACACAGTAATCGCTTTGATATACTTAGCGATGTGCTTTCATTGTCACATCTTTGAACTGAAATAGGAGTTTGATTTTGTTTACTGTTACAGGCGTCCTTTTGGTTTTTGCCTCTTTGTAGCAGACCCTCCCAAGACATGACATTTATAGCAAGAGGAGCATTTCCTAAATTTAAAAAACCCACATAACATTAGAAAAAAAAGATGCATATTAGAGACTGTCAGGGCAAGATATGAGAATTATTATATGATCATTAAATAATGCTTGAAGATAATGCTTTGGGAATTCTTCATAGGAAGGAGTAAATGCACATATATTACACTAGTAGTGGTGAACAGTCATTTGTTACTGTAATTTAATTAGCTTTTTCACATAACTTTTACTTGACTTCATTACATTTCGCAGTCAAATATTTAACATTTTACTACATTTTGCGAAATCAGTTGTTCTTTTTTATTGGGGAAGGTTGCATTAGGAAGGGCATCCAGTGTAAAACGTGTGCCAAATTAAATATGCGGATCACGAAAGAGAAATTCATACCGTATCAGTCGAGGTTACCAACGACCGCCACGGGTATCGTTAGCCAACAGGGTACCGGTGGAAATTGGGCAACTGTTGGCCGAGGGAGGAGAAGGAGAGAAAGAAGACGTCTACAGAGACGGCAGGGAAAGGAGAAGTGTATGAGAGTGGAGGTTACGGTGGGCACTTTAAATGTTGGTACTATGACTGGTAAAGGGAGAGAGATAGCTGATATGATAGAGAGAAGTAAGGTAGATATGCTGTGTGTTTAGGAGACCAAGTGAAAAGGGAGTAAGGCCAGAAACACTGGAGGTGGTTCTATCATGGTGTGGATGGAAAAAGAAATAGTGTAGGGGTGATTCTAAAGGAAGAGTACAGTGAGAGTGTAGTGGAGGTTGTGAGATGGAGAAGAAGGACATTTCTGAGTTAGATAAAGTGGTACGATTGGTGATTGGGGCAGACCTTAATGGGCATGTAGGTGAAGGGAACAGGGGTGATGAGGAGGTAATGGGTTGGTGAACACTTATTTGATTGGGATGATTGGGGAACTACTGCAGAAGTGATAAGGGAGACAGATAGAAAGGTACTTGGTGTGACATCTGGAAATAGAAAAGAAGACAAAGAGACGTGGTGGTGGAATGAGGAAGTGCAGGACAGCATAAGTAGAAAGAGGTTGGCAAAACAGAATTGGGATTGACAGAGTGATGAGAAAAGTAGGCAAGAGTACAAGGACATGCGGCAGCAGGTAAAGAGGGATGTGGCGAAAGCCAAGGATAAGGTATATGAGGATCTGTATGAGAAGTTGGACACTAAGGAAGGAGAAAAGGATTTATACAGGTTGGCCAGGCAGAGGAACCAAGCTGGGAAGGATGTGCTGCAAGTTAGAGCAATAAAGGATGGAGATGGAAATGTGTTGACTAGTGAGGAGAGTGTGTTGAGAAGATGGAGGGAGTATTTTGAGCAACTGATGAACAAGGAAAATGAGAAAGAGAGAGCGAGAGAGAGAGAGAGAGAGAGAGAGAGAGAGAGAAGGTTGGATGGTGTGGAGATGTGCTCGTACTGATCTTTAAGAATAAGGGAGATGTGCAGACCTGCAGTAACTACAGGGGAAATAAGTTGAGCAGCCACACCATGAGGTTATGGGAAAGAGTAGTGGAAGCCAGGCTGAGAGAAGAGGTGACCATCTGTGAGCAACAGTATGGTTTCTTGCCGAGGAAGAGCACAACAGACGAATTATTTTCTTTGAGAATGTTGGAGTAGTATAGAGAAGGTCAGAAGGAGTTGCATTGTGTGTTTGTGGATTTAGAGAAAGTGTACGACAGAGTGCCGTGAGAGGAGTTGTGGTACTGTATGAGGAAGTCGGGTGTGTCAGAGAAGTATGTGAGGGTGGTGCAGGACATGTATGAGGACAGTGTGACAACAGTGAAGTGTGCAGTAGGAACTACAGATTGGTTTAAGGTTAAGGTTGGACTGCATCAAGGTTCGGCCATGAGCCCTTTCCTGTTTGCAGTGGTGATGGACAGGTTGACAGATGAGGTCAGACAGGAGTTTTACTGGACTATGATGTTTGCAATGTTGTATGGTTTAGAGACAGTGGCATTGATTAAAAAACAGAAGGCCGAGCTGGAGGTAGCAGAGCTGAAGATGTTGAGGTTTTTGTTGAGAGTTACGAGAATGGACAGGATTAAAATTGAGTTTATTAGAGGGACAGTGCATGCAGGACGTTTTGGAGACAAAGTGAGGGAGGCGAGATTGAGATGGTTTGGACATGTGCAGAGGAGAGACATGGGGTACATCGGTAGGAAAATGCTGAGGATGGAGCCACCAGGAAGGAGAAAAAGAGGAAGACCAAGAAGGAGGTTTATGGATGTGGTGAGGGAAGACATGCAGGTAGTTGGTTTGAAAGAGGCAGATGTAGAGGACAGGGTGGTATGGAGACGGATGATCCACTGTGGCGACCCCTAATAGGAGAAGCCGAAAGAAGTCGTCGTCGTTCCTTTTTATTTATGAGGATAAAAACCTAACTGGTCAAACACACAGCGATCCACCAATCAGGGTCGAGTGTGCGCTTTGTTTGAACTTGTTTTGATTGGTGCTTGGTGTGTATCTACTTATCACCAACATACAGCATCAGTTCAACAACAAGCAGAACATGTAAAGAGGAATAAATGATGGAAGAAACTCCTGGCTTTAACTTGCCACAACACTCGCTGTCTTATTTTGTTGTGCTGAGGGTAAACACCAAACATTAGAGTCTTTTTACACAGACCGAGTTGATTAAGATAAAGTCTTGTAACAAAAATGATAATAGTAACATTAAAGACGTAATAAATCATAATACTTTGGATACTTATAGTAAGTACATTTGGAGGGAAATATTTAGTCCTATTTACTCTTTAAGGCATAAAAAACTGTTATGGTGGTTTTAATTTATTCAGTCCTATATGGACAATTAATAAATATGTAAAGAAATGTTAGAAAGAAGGAGATTGGAAAGAAGTAGCAGAGCGAGTTGGTCCTTTAAGGACTTGTGAGTACTTAGTGAAGTTAGCTTTGAACAATGGCAGTACAAAGACTTATGTCACCAAACACCCACTTACATACTTATAGCTGTGGGCTCTTACCATTTATGAACAAAACTTGATGGGACAGTGCACACCCATAAACAATAACAGTGGAATCTTGTAACTTGCTATGGTGAACCTGGGGAAAGCTTGTGGCATGTGTGCATGCTGTTTCCATGCTACAGTTCTACAGATGTATAAAATCCATCTATGATTGAGTACAGTGCAAAACTGTAATGATGTAATTTTATGTAAATTACTCTGTTACATATAATCACACTCACATATAAATAATTTGATTATTTATTTGATTGTTAATTATCATTATCATTATTTCATTTACACACTCTGGTCTAATTATTGAACTGACTGCAGAAAGTGTTGACAGTGCATTTCCAGTTCAAAACAGCTCATGATTTATGATGGTACCATAAACAGCAAATGCAAAATAACCACTTCATGTTGTATTATTCGTAGGAATTTTTTTTTTTTTTTGAGGTCTAGAGTATTTTCCATACACTCCTGATTCGTGCCCATAAGCATTTTCACACACCCTTGTCAGAGTGCCTTGCTTATTATACTTTGTCAAAAATGAACCGCCCTCTCTTTCATTATTTCATAATGTTCTTTGCTCTTTCAACTTTGCATTTGTGGTTAGTACTCCATGAGGTGTGTTAATATTGTAAGTAATTACCTGGCAGAACTAAATACAAAGCGTTCTCCCTTCAGCCGCTAATGAGTGTTATGCTCCTGGATATGCTCTTCCACTGTAATAGAACTTCCTGCTAATTATGTCTTCTTTTTCTTCTCATTAAGTAACCTTAAAGACTCCAAATTAGCCACAGAGGAACAAGTTCGCTCTGATTTGGAACCCACGAGTGCTCCTTAATCACTGCTTCTGTGAAGGCGACTCGTGAAAAAGATGAAAAGGCAGGTTCTTAATTGATTTACAGGCATTTACATCAACAAGTCAAGCTGTGAACACAGCGATTCATAAACCTTAATGAACCCATAAGCCCATGAGGCCTTCTCCACGGCATTAAACCTGTCACAATTACAGAGCAGCGTTCCCCTCGAGGGCTGTAATAAGAATGCAGGAGCCCAGACTCTGTGGAGGCACTTAACTATTACTCTTGAGTTGTACTGTTGCATTCCCAGAGTGAATCAAATAATTACCACAGTGCACTTTATAGAGGAAAGGCTCTTTTTACAGTTTGTCAGTGACGCGTTGTAAATCTTGTTATCAGACCCAGCTGGCTGTGGCATCCATGAAAAGCTGAATGCATTTAAGTTCAAATCATATTTGTAATAAATGGCCAGTCATTTTTCATTACATTTGTTAAAGTTATGCTCCACACCTGGACTACACAACTGGTCTAATTTTAGCAGGATAAACACACGCTTCGTTTTGGTTTCTTGTAGTCAGTGTATTGTTGCAAATGCAGCCCTATATACAGTTTGGAGGTCAAATGACAGCAGAGGAAAATTCATAGCTTTTAAAATGACAGTCTAAGACTAATCAGCGTGGGCGCCATACACCTCGGGAAGGTAGTAATTTTGTGTCATTACCGTTAAATCCCGGTTAAAAGAACCGGATTCCAAAGGCCTAATTACAAGGTGTTAATAATAACAATGTAATGACAGTCATTTTCAGGCTAGCCCAATCCCAGGGCCTTTCACAGCTTGCTAAGAGAAGTGCGGGAGGGGAGGGGGATTACCTTTATCAATCATCTTTCCTGTGCTTGAACTATTAGTCACACTGTGATACAAAAGTTCAAAGAGGATCAGATTTAGCTTTTGGACATGTTTAACCTTATCAAGCAAGTGTGTATGGTTTTTTTTTATTCTTCTTCAAATATAGATCAGGACATTATGCCACATTAAGCTGCAGGTAGAAAACAATGAATAATGAATCATGTGTAAACACTCTGTGCTCTCATGCTGTGAAAACAGTGGGGACAAAAAATATTTCTTATTGAATTTACATTTTTTGGGGGGAATTTTATATTATTTTTACAGGGATACACTGATCTTATACTCAGAACAGGGATCGAGGATATCTCTGCCCTGAATTGCTATTGATTGGTGTTTATATTTTCTGGTCTTGATTCTGTAGATTGTACCATGAAAGCATTTTCACTACTGACACAATTTACATTAATTTGATACAACTCAAAATAATGCTGCTGGGCTGCTGTTTCATACATCAAAAGTGCCAAGATTGTATTGGATCAGTAGGTTAACAAATATCAATTCACATTTAGTGACTTGATGGTTTTGTATTGAAAATGTAAAAGGTCAGATTGATATTTCTAGCCACAGAATGTCACAGAAAATACTTATGCAGTATTGTTTATAAAAATGGTATGATTGGTAAGTCATAGGCTATAATTCATTTCCTAACAGGTAAGTCATATAAACATCACGTAATTCACAGAAATTTCACATGATTGTTTAAAAATAAATAAATGTGGGAAACATTTATTTATTTTAAACAATCATGAAATTTCTGTGAATTTTTCTATGAGGTCAAGCATCAAGAAAGTTTACATATATATATATATATATATATATATATATATATATATATATATATATATATATATATATATATATATATGTTGTTTATATGTATTAAGTGACATACTACTGTATCTTCCTTAAAGCTTTACTTTAAAAAGGTCCAATTATGTACCTGAAATGTTCTTTGTAAAGGTGCACATTTGGAGATGAAAGGTACAAAGAGTATTATTACCATGTCAGTGACATGGTATGGTACAGTTCAGCACGCTTTCTTCTGTACGTGTTCTCTACTAAATGTCTGCAGGATACTGTAGTTGATGTGCTGTTGTTAATACACATACTATTACTACTTTCTGGGTAAAAGGATACACACTATGGGTAACAAAATGGAAGTTCAGAACTGATACCACCACAGGGATGGAAAAAGCTGCTTGACTAGCATTGTTTCTGAAAGCAATAGTATTTGGAATGATTTGTTGTTGTTGTTGTTGTTGTGATGTGTGTATTGTGAATCTTTTACTGCACCTTAATGACCACTTTAGCTTTTACAGTAATATTTTTAAAGATACATTTTTCAATGTAAAAGATCAGACTGACTTTTTTCTTGTCTCAAAATGTTACAGAAAAACATTTAGGACGTATAGTTTATTAAATATAAAATATATAATATCAATATAAAAATGTGTAAGTCATTGGCTATTATATTAGTTCCCTTACAGATAAGTCCATAAACTTCACGTGGATAATCACATAATTTAATAGTTTTTTTTTTTTTTTTACATTTATACGTTACATTAGATACAGGTCAATTTTCCAGGTGAAATGATTCACACTAAATGGGATAAATGTATATACTTGAGGGCACCACAGTGAACTATGATGGTTTATATGCTGTGAAACGAATTTATGTTATGTTACGTTATGAAACGCAAAGTCCAGCGCGTGTCCTATCTCCTCACGTTAATCAGGTATAATGGACTAAATGAATGCGCTTAAAACGAGCCAATGGCACGCACACACTTCCCTTAATAACTTTGTGTTTTTTTTCCTTGGCTGGGCGGTGACGGTGACTGCCTCCAACTTTGCTCCGGGATGCTCTTCAAACGCTGAGAACTTTTGAGCTTAGTGCACGAGAGAGTCTGCCACTTGCGGGAGCACCGAGCCGCATTCTTATTCTTTTCTTTCTTTCTTTCTTTCCTTCTTTTTTTTTTTTTTTTTTTTTGAGGCGCGCGCTTGATTGTTCCGAGGGCGACGCATGAGGCAAGGCATGAGCGCGGAGCTTTCCGAAGACGCCGCGTGCTCGGCTCAGCGCGCCGCGAGCCTGCCGTTCAGCGTGGACGCGCTCATGGCTCGCGCCGGAGCCAGGACGCCCGCGGAAACCCCTCGCTACGGGAACGCGCGCTCGACGCTGCTGTACGGGCCGCCTGCGCCGGAGGACCGCGTGCCCACGTCGCCCGTCAAGTCGGAAGCGTCAGACCGAGACGAAGCGGCCTGGTCCAAGTCCGCTTGCTCACCGCAGCCACGTAGGTTTACGCACGAACGCGCACACACACACACACACACACACACACATATATATATATATATATATATATATATATATATATATATATATATATATATATATGTACAATATAATCAATATGATAGAAGACACCAGCAAAAACTATATTTCATTGTCTCTTTGGGACAGTGTTACACCAAAATACCTTGTTGTTTTACCTGAAACTGTCGATAAATAGCTTGTTAAGTAAAAGGTACAAAGGTATGGGTGTGAGCTCGAGGACCAGGTACAGTTAAGCACCTTTACCTGAATGTGTGATGATGTGGTGACTCCTACTGCAATGATGCAAGATTCAGTGTTGACATGTTCAGTGAAACGAACTTTTATTTTATTTTTTATAAGCTTCTTCAAATAAACCCCAAATATTTATTTCCATTCACCAGACTAGCAGCTTTATGCTTAAACTATCTACATACAGAATGTTTCCACTGGGGTCATCAAACTTGCACACAAACACCAGTTCATCTAATTAAATTATGGATAAAATAGACAATGGTACAAACATGTTTATTTATAGGACTCATTAACTTTTAGCTCACAGAACTGAAACCATGTACATTGTTTACATATTGAGAACATTTATATGATAATATAACCACTATAATCATCTAGTTGATATAAATGTATAATTACCCTTTAGTTACTAACTTTTATTTGGAACAAAAATAAAAGAACAACTTCTCAAGAAACACATTAGTGACATTTTATTTGATTTGAAACTGTTAAATTCATGTGACCAGAACAAAACTACAACTTAACTACAGTGACTAAAATAATAACTATGAAAACTTTGATATCTGGTTATTAAAACTACAAGAGCAAACTTATAAACCCCAGGCCATAGCTCATGGACCCCTGCTTTGAGAACCACTGGATTAAAAATCTAAAGCTTGGCATATCAAGTATAAAGAAGTGCATAATGAGAAATTATATTGGAATTGATCTTGTGGCCATGAGGCATCTTTGATGAAAAAAAAAAAAAATCTGAGAAGATATTGCAGTTAAAAATGTTCTCCCATGTTACAGGACACTTGGGTCCGAGCTCATGCTCTCTGAGAAAGCACAAGACGAATCGTAAGCCTCGAACTCCATTCACGACGGCTCAGCTCCTGGCCCTGGAGCGCAAGTTCCGTCAGAAGCAGTACCTCTCCATCGCAGAACGTGCTGAGTTCTCTAGTTCTCTCTGTTTGACTGAAACCCAGGTCAAGATCTGGTTCCAAAACAGACGAGCAAAAGCCAAGCGACTGCAGGAGGCTGAGATAGAGAAGCTCAAAATGGCAGCCAAGCCCTCGACGCACTCGGGCCTGTCTTTTCCGTTTCCTCTTAGCAATCAGCCACAGGGAGCAGCAGCACTCCTCTATGGACAATCGGGGCACTTTCCTTTACGTAGATACATGCTCCCTATGCCTCCACTTGGGATTTATTCGACACCTTTGGCCTATAGTATGTATCATTTGTCCTGAGAGGCAATATGGATTTTTCTTTTTGATCCAAACTCAAGACTGTTTGTTGGTGCCTAAACATCTTTGCCCAGTGGGATGATTTATAATCTAAGCAGTGTATGATGTGGCCAAAACAACAACAAAAAAAATGCTAAACAGCTGTGTATTTTTTATTTTTATTTTTTGATATAGTAGTAGCTTTCTAAAGGTTTTTAAACAGACGTTGTGTACCACAAAAATCCTTACAGGCCACAGACTGGGGGGAGGCTACATCTAAATGCACCTTATTATAAAGACTATGCAGGTTCAGATGCTGGATATACTGAACTATTTAATTGAACTGGGTCGGTTGAAGGCCAAGATTGAATAAAATGTTTGTTCTTCACATCTATTTTTTGTTTCTGGAGCAATTCAAAAAGTATAAGGGAGACCTGGACTTTTTAAATCAGACAGGACTGTTGTGTAGGAAATCAATGTTTTACTTTTTTTTTTTTTTTAGGACAGATTACAAATCCAAAAATCTTCAAGTGTTGTGCCACACTATTTTATTTCAAAGAAATTGTTCAACTTAGAAAACTAAATACGATGTTTACACGCGCTCTATATACCCGTTCATGACTTTGTGTAGTGGTCACATACGTATATTTATATGAGGAATAAATGTATCATAATATGTTTTATAACATTGTTGCTTTTCATTAAATGAAACTTTCAGAAGAAACTTGATGCGTTTATATTGATCAGTAACCTGATGTCACATTCCAATATAGGGAATAATAATTATTTCAAAAACATCACCTTCATGGAAAACTAGTTATGAATGATTTGATAAGGATTGATGATGCAGTCTTTGAGAATGTGAGATTAGCTCAGCCCCAAAGGCTAATGCTTTTTAAATTGAGCTGCTGAAAAGAGGCTTTTAGTCATTCATGCTCATAATCTTTTGAAATGTTGAGGTTGATCTGTATAGCTTTCTTTTTTCGTCCTGGTGGTCTTGGGAAAAGTTAATTAAACGGTGTCATTACATGACGCACTGAAACGCTGGAACACTGGGTCTCTCTCGAAATCTGTTCAAGCTGGTTAAACTCTTTTTGTGTAGAAGTGCAGGAATGTGGCTACCTATTGAGTTTGACATGTTGAACTTTTCCATCTATTGTCTTCACTGTAGCACCAATTAACTACACCCTGTCCTACACCCTGGCTGTTATTAAGTGCGAATTAAAACTAATAGTATAATCACAGTTTTGTATTCAAATTAGTCAAGACTGTACCTGGGCTTGAAAGCAAATTTCTCAAGGTATTTAAGTTCAGTTATTATGGGTTTTTTCTTTTGCATGTATTTTGGGAGTGTCCTCTTTAATTCCTTGCAGCAGGGGTGTGATCGTATATTTCTATTGAAGCAGCACTGAATGATGATCGGGTTCTTTTAGAGGCGAAGCGAAACAAAAAATTTTAGGCTTTTTTTTTAAACAGTGTTTTCAGATAATAGCTGTGGTTGGCAGAGAGTTGGAGCTGATTTTAATGGTTTATTATTATTGGTTAACGTAATATTTATTTTCAAGCTCATATGCATATATTGGTGTAGTGAAAAGTCTAGAGATGTGCAACAGCAGGCAAAAGTTACTACATTTTGATGGCGGATTATGGAAGAAGTATAATTTAAATAATTGATAATGATTTGTTTTGGTGCATTTTTTTTATAATTGACTATTTTCTTTGTCAAGCCTATAAAACATCAATGCAATTTCCTTTACTAAAATCAATTCATTTCAGTCCAGTTTTTACAGTACTGTAAATGTTTTAAAGACCAAGGGTTCAAAGGTTTTTGAACAAAAAATGGTTTAAATTAAATCTCAATCAGAAATTGGAATTAGAGAAGCACATAAGTATAGATAGTAAAGTTTGTGTTGGTTTATATTGTATGTCTCACTCTATTCATGCACTTTGTAACATACAATTAAATGCTTACAGTAACTGAGAACAGTCTTCAGTAATTGTTTGACTAAACAAGTGCGTTTGCATTCAATTAAGCATTCTGATAATAATAGAAGTAATAGGTAATAGATAATAAGTAATAGGACTCTATTTAATTAATAGAGTCCTATTACAATCCGCGATGATTGTCATATTTAATAGAGAGCTTAACAGCAGGGGTCTAATGTTTTTCCATGCATTCTGAATTATATACACTGTTAAGGAGTTGGATTCCCATGCTAAACATGGCCAACTCAAAAAAATAAAAATTTTTTGGACATATGACTGACTATTTCTGTTCCAAATTTACTCCTTCCTGGTTCGTATAAGTTCAAGAATTTTTTTTTTTTTTAGAAAAAATCTCCTTGAAGATTGCTCACTCACAGCAACCATTACTTTTCGCCATACGTTTAGGAAAGTCGTCACAGGACTCACAAAAAAAAATTTCTCAAAGAAGTGTTTTTGGATGTGAGGGAAGGAGAACCTTGTTTAGTAATAGTCATTGTTGGCGCTGTTGTTCTTGATGTCTAATTTCATACTGCGGATTCGATTCTGGATCAAATATATACAGTGGAACCTGGTTATGTCGATGTCCTAGGGGGTCGCCAAAAAGCTTCGAGGTAACCGATGATCGAGATAAACGAAAATCAAAATGGCGGCAATATATTAACGTGCTTGAAATTTCTTTATGTACATGATGTGCGTTAATAAATGAGAATGTGCATGCACGTGTTTTTGAAGGGTTTTTTTTACACAACAGCGTTGCCGCGATTTGTTTGATGAAGGCATGCTATAAAAATACATACAGTACATGTTTATCTGTCAGGAATCCACCTGCCACGGCCCCTTCGGCCCCCTTCAGTGTGTCAGGTGCTTTCTCGGCCGCTTTCTCTGAAGCTCCCGGCTTCAATCGCACATATGGTGCTCGTTTAGCATCATCACCAGCTCCTATTTAAACTTCCACACTCTCACTGCCCGTTATTGTTGGTATATGTTGGTTCACGGCGGTCGTTGTTATCGCTCATGTGTATCCCGGTACGTGCCTTCCCACCGGCACTCTCTCAACAGCTGCTCTTTTCTTCCCAAAGCGCACCGCGGATTCCCCCCGATCCTGCCGGTGTTTATTCTATGCTTTTGCTGCTCATCCCACGTTTCGTGCCGCCAAACGCAGCTTTCGCCCCCCGTTCATCACATAACATTTAACAACAAAAGGCATATGTGCACTAACTAACAGCAGAGATTCACCAGTATACAATACAACACCTGTAGCAGCTGTAAGACTTGATTTTTCCGCCACTTCCGCGAGTTCTTCTGCGGCTGCACTGAGATAATCGACGTTAAATGGCAAATTTTTTCCCCCTTGTGCTCGAGATATCAGGGTTCGGCGACATAAATGAATCGACATAACCGATAAAAAATGCTAAGACAAAGCGAGAATTTGGCGGTTCCACTTCAAAAACGTCGACTTAATAGTTTTGTCGAGATAACCGAGGTCGAGATAAGCGGGTTTCACTGTATACAGATGGATCTGAGTATTAGCCATAGTTAATAAAAACTATAAAGATTTTGTTCCTGTTTATTTAAAAAATTTGCGAATGTCACGGCTTGTAGAATATCATTATGCAAAGGCTGTGCATGCTTGCGACTCTTTAGCTCCGCCTCTAGCATGCCATTTTCTTTTCCTGATAAAACTAAAGACTCTTCAGAGATATGAAGGATGCAATACTGCACTATAGCTAGTCAAGATAATACTTAATCTCAGTGTCACTTCTTTATGCTATAAGCAGAAAACGTGTACATAATGCATCATTATTCCAATAAAATAAACATTGTTAATATAAGTGCACTTAACACAGAGCACTTGGGGTAAGCAAGCTTGCTCTCCGCTATCTCCACAAATTCTGGACTGTCAAAATGGGGAACTAATGTATTTTATTTACACTTTATAATCTAAACATGTACATTTTAAACTCATTTAAAGTAATCGCTTTATCCTGGTTATGGTTTTTGTGGATCCACAGCCTATCCTGCGAACACTGAGAATAAGGTGGGAATACACCTCGGGTGGGATGCCTGTCATACATTATTAATCATAGCCATTCCTGTTAACAGCATGTTTGTTGGAGGTAAGAATGAACCAGAGAACCCATTGGAAACCATCAGGCATAAAGAAGGAACGTGCTGGGAAAACTCCACACAGACTGGTCACGATCCAACCTTGGAGTGTTGCTGGTATTCTATTCCACTTGGAATTGTGGCGTATCATTGCTACCCCTCGGAGAAACCATGCCATCCACTAAAAGGCACTGCTTCCCAACCCTGTTCCTGTTTTAGCTGCTCCCAGAACATCTAATTCAGGTGATCAGCTAATTAACAGCCTTCCTGAGTTAAAGGGAGCGTATTAAAGCAGGGAAAACACTCAAAATGTGCAGGGCAGGGGGCCCCGGGGTTGCAAACGTGTACCTTAAGAAAATTCTCTAGTCTAGAAACTGAACACTGGTGCTTGTTCTTCATAGGTCCTTGGCTCTCAGCTCATATATCTTCCCTCTGCCAAAGCTTGTCAGATCTGGGATTTGACTTATCAGCCTTATATGATCTTAAATGCTGCGCTCCATGTCATCCAGACCCTTACTTAATTGCGCTTGACCTCCAATTTTAGTTTAACCACTGTGAAATCATGTGTATGTACTGTGCATAATGATAAGGGCCAGAACACATTTTGAGATTGGCCTTCACTCTCTCACTTAACTGTGGGATTTACTGGCTCTGTCTGACTGCCTCTCTGTTCTGTGGAGCCATGTTACAATTACAAGCGATTTCACAGTCCATTTCCTTCCCTTTGTTTTGAAAACAAGCTCTGGCATTAGTTTGATAGCAGAATGTTCTCGAGGTGCAAAATTGCCTTTCGGCTCCAGAGATTAGCTTCACCCCTTTGGGTTGAAAATCCATGAGCCCTGTGCCAAGTTTGCCTGACTGCTCACTCGACTTAGTGCTAAGCTTTGAAATGCTTCAAACCTGGGAGGTCCACAAAGGTGGCAAGATACTTTATTCTAATCCAGATATAGGCCTTTAATACGCACAAATTACAGATGATTTCAGGCTTGTGAGCCTATTTATGGTTAAACTAGTCTGAATTTGTGTTCAAAAGGCAACGTTTCCAAGCATCAAATGATTTTAAAAAACACCAATTAGTTAATGAGCATGCTTCCTGTGATGCTAAATAAATTTCCCCAAATACCTAAGTTCAGTTGATGTACTGTATCAGCAGCAGTTTTGTGGTGGTGGGTTTTTTTTTTCAGAATTTCCTAGATTTATAAATGGGCTTCAAATTAAAGAAGCAGAAATGTGTGTTTGGAGGTGTAGTGCCCCTAAACAGCTTCACTGGACCTTGCTATTGATTCTCAAGTTTCTCAAGGTGTTTCTCAAAACTTATTCCCTCAGTTGGTGTTCTGATAAAGGTTGAGAGAAGCAGTGTCGAAATCTGCCAATTATGAAGTGGTAGCTCAGTGGTTAAGATGTTGGACACCTGATCAGAAGGTTGTTTGTTCAAATCCCACCATACTGCTGGGCCCATGAGGCCCTGAACACTCAGCTACTTTATTGTTTAAAATATAAGATCAGTTGGTATAAGGATAATTGTTTATTGTGTATAAAAGCTGAGATAACTGTAAGATGATTTGGATAAGGACATCTGCCAAATCTTGTGAATTCAATTAGGCTAGGTTCGAGGACAAAGGACTGTTGACATTAAAGTTTCATTACAGGATAAAGCTGATCTAGGGTTAGCCTTCTTTGTAAGGGGAATATTAATACATATAAATAAATACTTCACACAGCATAAGTCCCTGGCTTTGGTCAAACCTGTACAGTATCTCACAAAAGTTAGTACACCCCTCAAATTTCACCAGCCATTTTAGTATATCTTCTTAAGGGACAATATTATATAAATGAAACTTGGATATATTTTAGTGTAGTCAGTGTGCAGTTTGTATAGCAGTATAGATTTACTGTTGTCTGAAAATGACTTAACATACAGCAATTAATGTCTAAATAACTGGTGAGTAACTGGTGGTAAGCACAAGTGAGTACACCCTAAGCGAACGTGTCAAAACTGTGTTCAAATGTGTCAGAATTTTGTGTGAGCACCACTGTTATCTTGTACTGCCTTAATCCTCCTGAGCATAGAATTTACCAGAGCTGCACAGGTTGTTGCTGGGATCCTCTTTCACTCCTCCATAATGATATCACCGAGCTGCTGGATGTTAGACACATGGCATTTCTTCACCTTCCGCTTGAAGATGACCCACGGGTGCTCAATAGGGTTCAGGTCTGGAGACATACTTAAGCACTCCATCACCCTTAGCTTCCTTAGCAAGGCAGTTGTCATCTTGGCGGTGTGTTTAGGGTCATTATTATGTTGGAAAACTGCGTTCGGCCCAGTTTCTGAAGGGAGAGCATCATGTTCTGCTTCAGAATGTCACAGTACATGTTGGAATCCCTGTTCCCTCAATGACAACTAACTTCCCTCAATAATGGTTGGAACTAAATTCCTTGTGTGTGTCAACGCACTTGGCCAATAAATCTGATTCTGATTCTAAAGACCCGCAGCTCCCCAGTACCAGCAGCACTCATGCAGCCTACATACATCTTACTTTCTTAAGACCACAGGACATGGTTCCATTAATATAAGCTCTTGGACAGGTCGTCTTTAGCAACTTTTTTATGAACCAGCTTCAGAAGAGGCTTCCTTCTGGGACGATGGCGATGCAATCCGACTTGTTGCAGTGTGTGGATTATGGTCTGAGCACTAACAAGCAGACCTTTCGCTTTTGCAACCGCTAAAGCAACGCTGCAGCACTCATGCATCTGATTTTTTAAGCCAGCTTCTGCACCTAACGCACAGCACGAGGACTCAACTTCTTTGGTAGACCCTTGCAAGGGCTGTTCCGAGTGGAGCCCATCTTTAAAAACATCTGTATTACCCTGGCCACTCTACTATAACTCAGTTTCAGGGTTTTACTGATCTTCTTATAGTCTAGGCCATCTTTGTGGAGAGCAACAATTATAATTCTCAAATCCTCAGAGTTATTTGCCATGAGGTGCCATGTTGAACATCCACTGGTACACAAATTTGTATGGTCCTGTCAAGCAGACAAAAACATGAACATGATGAATAGGACCTGTGGCTTTGCACGGTTACACGACCTACATATGTTATCACTTAGAGAACTTACTTTTGTTGCCAGCTATTTAGACAATAATGGCTGTATGTTGTGTTTTTTTTAGAGGACAGTAAATCTATACTGCTATACAAGCTGTACATTGACTACTCTAAAATATATTCACGTTTCATTTTTTTTTAATATTGTCCCTTAAATAGATATACTTAAAAGGTTGCTAAAATGTGAGGGGTGTACTCACTTTTGTGAGATACTGGCTGTATTTTTAGCCATATAGGCAAGAGCGCCATCTACAGCAGGATGCGTTTACAATCAACAGCCTAAGGCAGGTAATCACATGAGCTTTTATGGTGCTGTATTCATTATACACCACGCATTATTTTAAATGTAATTTTTTTTTTTAATGTAGTCTGTGCAATATGTTTGCAAAAAATAATCTAGAAATATCATTCTGACCAATTTCTCAAATTTAAGGCTGGCTGTAGGTGGTGCTCTTGGTTAAGGCTTATTCCAATGCAATTTGTGTGTTTGTGTGTGTGTGTGTGTGTGTGTGTGTGTGTGTGTTTGTGTGTGAGTGAGTGAGTGTGAAAGAGAGAGAGAGAGACAGACAGACAGACAGACAGACAGACAGAGGATATGTAAATTCCCATAACGGCTTGCCTGTGGGTGAAACGGTGTCGTTTGGTGAATTCCCTACAGAAACTATTTTTTTTTCTTACATGTTTATGTACCAGCTCAACACTTACAGTAATGTTCCTCTTTTTGTGAATTTTCACATTTCCTTGTGTCCATAATAAATGAGTAACTTGTTATTATGGGTGTTTTCACAAACTGCATTTGCTACAAATTTTGTAGGATGTAGGATGTGTAGGATGGTGTGTGTGTGTGTGTGTGTGTGTGTGTATGCAAATAAATAACCGCCACCAACCTGACATTGGTTATTTTCCATAATTCCCATAGTGTTAGGCCTCAGCAATTTGCCTTTTTTTTTTACTTCATGAAATAAATTCATTCAATAAATAATTTTATTAATGAAGCAATTGCATACATTTATAGCTACATAGACAAGGCAATAAAACTAGAGAGGCCTCTTAAATATGTATGTATAGAGCATTTTTTATTCAATTGTTAATTGAGGTAATATCCTGAGTAGAAATGATTAAATCAGTTGCTTTTACTTAGCGTAATTCTAGATTAAGTGTACAGCTAAACGTAATATGCCACGTGCAATAACACATAGAGTGTTTTGCTTTTAAATGACTTGATGTGCCACTTAATGCACCACTATCGTTTCCATTGTGGATACTCCACAAGATCTAAGCTTGCCAAGATGCCTACGCATTATTCTCTGCGTGTTTTTGCTCAGAATAAATGAGTACAAGGAGTACAAGGCTGCATAATTGTTCAGAGGAGTGCACAGCTGATTGACAAAGAGCACAATGGCTCTGATAGGGTGGGGGAGAAGGCAAGCGATGTTGCTGCATAGCTCTCTTCATACATACCTGCCAACATCACCGGTGGCTCGGTCGTTTTCTGAGCTCAGTCGAGCAGAAAGCCAAATCTTTGTGCGGATGAAAGAAAGCACACACAAATGCACTCACAATCACACGTTCTTCTCTTTACTTATCTTTGTAAAAAAAAACAATAACATGTTTACGCAAAATGGAAATATGCTGATTACATTTCTGCACATCTGTTGATGGGAATTTGCTACAAGTTAAAGGAAAGCCTCGATGTGGTGACTCATGTTGATGTTATCTTTCTCTACTCTATTTATAGGTTGTATAAAAAGATTGTGTGTCACTGGCAGATTGAAAAAAAAAAGCAAAACTAAAATAAATTACTATTTATCCATACACAGCTTTAGTGTAGAATTGATCAGTCCTTGGACCCAGCCTATAGAAAATATATATATAGTTTGGCTTGGGTTGCTAATGCAGAATAATCTCTATCCTTTAATGGCACAAAGGCCATTTTAAGCCCATTCATAATGCTCTTAATTCCTGCCTTCATGTCAATAAATGTAAAGTCATGGTAGTTCTTTGCTTAAGGAATTAAGATCATGATCGGAACCTCATAAATTCCCATTAAGTTCCTTAAACAAAGCTCTTAACCCTTACCTGCTCAGTTCTTGGTTTCAGCTTTAAGTCACTTCGGATTGCAGTTTTAGCCAAAATAATGTAAGTAAGGTAAACCCCTATTATTTTAAACATATCTGCATAAATACAGTAAAATACAGATGTTTTACTCTCTTTTTTGCTGGCACTTGGACAGCAAAAGTATGTATTATACATTTCACATTTTACACCATCTCCCAAGGTCAATTTAAACTTTATAGAGCACTTTTATTTTTAAGATTAAATGCCATCAAAGGAATTCAGTTGAAAGAGTTGAAAATCTAATTGAAGAATCTGAATGAGTATTAAACCTGTGACATGCAAGCAATCATACTTTATTTCTATAGAACTTTTCACAAGGTCAATTGTCTCAAAGCAGACAGATATTGCATCATTACATATTAAAGAATTCAAGTCTCAATATGCGAATAGTGGCCATGCAACACCTGTTAAAGAAGGCATGGGATTAGCAATTTTTTCAGGGGTGGGGATATTTCCATTTTTCATATGATAGTGGATTTTATGTTTGAAAAAGAATACCTCTAAACTGGCCAAATTAGAAGAACATTTTAAACAAAAATGCATGCTAATCTGGCCACACAAGCTTGATGCAGTAGGCCTCCCAGCCACTAGAGGTCTCCTGATTGTTAAGCAGCACTTTCTTGATGTTGGGCTTGATCATTTTACTTCCTGTCTCCAAGAGTATATAAACTCTGTTTGACTGTGTGAAGCTTTGCCAAACTTGATGTAGGCTAGTCAAGTTGACTTTTTTTTTTTTTTAAACATAAGGGTGGTTGCAAGTTCTTCAGAATCGTCCCAGTTATAATATGATGAAACATTTTCACCCTTATCACTGTGCTGTCTTCCTGGATGACTTTGTCCAAATTTGCAAAGCAAAATAAATTTACTGAATGGTGTGATGAAGATGGTAACTGATAAATCATATGCTCTGGTCCCAAATAAACACATCGCTGACACCACCACCACCACCACCAATATCATCATCATCATCATCAAAGAACAAACTGATGGAATATCTTATTGGAATAACAATGTTCATCTCTCCAGCAAAGGCTTCAAATGCTCTTACAAGGTGAAACTTTACTGGGGGCTATTAGTGGGCATACACTACAAAGAGCATTTATGTTGTTTTTTCCCTTTAACTTGTCGCCTGTTTTACTGTAGGTTTGAAAATTTGGTTGAGTTGCTTAACAGTCACTGCTAATAAGGATGCCTTTTAGCTGTACATGAACATTGATCTGGCTGATGCAGACCATTTTAAGGTAAACCAGATAAATGAAAGTCCATACATGGACACCAAAATCAAAATTCTGACGTTTCAGCTTAATATTCTTTACATTTTTATTTAACTATAAAGCTATGGATACTTAATGATATATTCTAAAATATGTAGATATTCTTTACCATAGGAATTGTGTATACTGTGTATGTAATTCTGTCATTATGTATAGCCAATGCTGATAATTTGCCAAATGAGGATTTACATGTTTTTTTCCATCTATAAAATCAGCCAAACTATCAATTTTGTTATTATTTATGATGTGCATTGGGATTTTATTTGAGTTTATATCTCATCAGCTAATTAATGTCTGCATTTATCTATTAGACAGTCTGTTATCTCAAGCAATGCAGTCAACGCTATACAGTACCGACTCTTAACTGAGTGATGTTTTAGTAAATGTTTTTTGCAAAAGTTTCATAAAGTGATAAGTGAAAACACTGATTCAGGAAATTTTTGTACCAGTTACTATTCTTTAGAAATACCACACAGGGTTTTTTTTCCCCTACAATTTGTTTTATTTTTGCTTGTGTTGCTTGGGGAAAACTTTTTTTCCATTCATATCACATCACCCAAAATAGAATACCACAAATATACAGGTGCATCTCAATAAATTAAAATATCGATTTATTTTAGTAATTCAATACAAAAAGTTTCTCAGAAAATTTGAAAATGACTTAAGACCAATAAAAAATAAATAAATAACACAGAAATGTTGGACTACTGAAAAGTATGAACAGGTACAGAACTCAGTACTCATTCGGGGCTCCCTTTGCATGAATTACTGCAGCAATGCGGTGTGGCATGGAGACAATTGGTCTGTGACGATGCTGACGTGTTATCGTAGCCCAGGTTGCTCTGATAGCGGCCTTCAGCTCTTCTACGTTGTTGGGTCTGGCGTCTTATATCTTCCTCTTTACAATACCCCATACATTCTCCACGTGGTTTAGGTTGGGTGAGTTTGCTGACCAATCAAGCACATGGATACCGTGGTCCTTAAACCAGGTATTAGTACTTTTGGCAGTGTGGGCAGGTGCCAAATCCTGCTGGAAAATTAAATCAGCATCTCCATAAAGCTGGTCAGCAGAGGGAAGCATGAAGTGCTCTAAAACACCCTGGTAGATGGCTGTGCTGACCTTGGACCTGATAAAACATAGTGGACCAACACCAGCAGATGAAATGACTCCCCAAACCACCACTGACTGTGCAAACTTTACACTGGACCTCAAGCAACTTGGATTCTGTGCCTCTTTTCTCTTCTTCCAGACTCTGGGACCTTGATTTCTAAATTTAATGCAGAATTTACTTTTATCTGAAAAGACGACTTTGTCTCACTGACCAACAGTTTAGTTCTGTCATTTGCCCAGGTAAGACACCTCTGACATTGTCTCTGGTTCAGGAGTGGCTTGACACAAGGAATGTGCCAGTTGTAACCCATGGATACGTCTGTGCATGGTGGCTCTTGAAGGACTGACTCCAGCTGCAGTCCACTCTTTGGGAATCTCCTTAAATTCTTAAATGGGCTTCATTTCACCTTTTTCTATCACATTTTTTCCTTCCATTCAACTTACCATTAATGTCCTTAGATACAGCACTTTGAAAACATCCAGCTTCTTTAGCGATGACCTTTTGTGTCTTACCCTTCATGTGCAGGGTGTCAATGATCGTCTTCTGGACAACTGTCAAGTCAGCAGTCTCCCCCCATGATTGTGTAGCCTGAACCAGACTAAGACACCATTTAAAAGCTCAGGAAACCTTTGCAGGTGTTTGGATTTAATTAGCTAATTAAAGTGTGACACTACGAGTCTCCAATATTCAACCTTTTTACAATATTCTAATTTTCTGAGATACTGAATTTTGGGTTTTCATCAGCTGTAAGCCGTAATCATCAAAATTTAAAGAAATAAACACTTGAAATATTTCAGTCTGTGTGTGATGACTCTATATAATATACAAGTTTCACTTTTTGTATTCAATTATAATAAAATAAATCAACTTTTTAATGACATTCTAATTCATTGAGATGCACCTGTAGGTCATCATTCCTAAAGCTTCAATGTTTAAAACTTTTATTCAACTGTATAATGTTAAAAGCTGTCTGTAATGACTAATTTATACAATCTTATTGCATCGTTTTTTCCTCTACCTTACACTGGCTTTCAGTTTGCACATATAATGTATTACTATAAACAATCTCTTTTGCTTCTAAACTAGTTCTTGGCCCAGCCCCTGCCTGCCCTTATGACCTAGCCAAGTCCTACAGGCAAGCCCACTCTGTTCTATTAGCTGGCTCCCATATCCTCCTGCAGCCCTGAAAAAGTCTTGGAATATGGAGTATTATGCCAAACATGTGCCAGAAAAGTCCCAAAACAACTCTTTAATGATGTGCTCTTGCATTATATTTATATATTTTGCCTAATATAATTCACTGAATGTTTCAAGTTTTATTATTAGTTGAATTATTTACATGATTATTAATGACTCATAGTTACATGGCCATAGATTTCTTGAATTACTCCTGAGTTTAGGTTATCTGTTTCACATTTTCTTGCCATCACCATTTGTGTTTCATTAGGGTTAATTTCTGTGTCCAAAAACCATACAGATAGGCAAAATAGCTACTTAAATTGGTGTGGGTATGTGTGGGTGTGTGTTGCACTGCAAAGGACAGGTATGGACTGAGTGGTCTCATGAAAGGCTCCATGGTCTTGACAAGCAAGACCCCCATAAAGATTGAATGGCTATAAAGTAAACAAAATATTTTTTGATATTTGTTAGATATGCTCTTACCGATTTTTTTTTCTTCTCGTTCTAGATCTTCTCCTTTTGTCAGGATTTAGTACGTCAGGATTTATTTATTAAACACTTTTATTCAGCATAGCATGGCGTGGTCAGGTGTATTAGAGTTGAAAGAATGCTTATTGGTTATATATACAATATGTATGTATGCGTGTGTGTGTATATGTGTAAATGGCCTAAACACTATCAGAAGCACTGACCTACATTTACAACCTAAATTCTAATATTTGTTCCATGAAATTGTATTAATTTATTCCCAACAGTTTCTTCTCTTTATTTCGTAGCGTTTCACTTGGCTGCACTGCTCCAGTACGTGTATGTGGATGGTAGATTTTTTTGTCCAATCAGATTTCAGCCACTATGTGCTGCCATGTCAATCTAATCTGCCCAGGGTCTTCAAAGTCAGTACTGCTGGCCTTTTTACTATAGTCTCCTTAAAAATTAGGTCTGTTTCTTTAACCAATCAGATTTCATATTCGCCTCACAGGGTAGCAAGCTGGCCCAGAATAGAGTCATCATATTTCCGTCCTCTGATTGGTTGGTCAGAGGCAAACTGTTACAGCCAACTGGCAAAACATTTCTAGCACTATGCACACATTAATACATCTGAGTTAGACTTTTTATGCCTACAGACGAAGAGAAATTGATATGGTCTCACACATACTTAAAAATCCATTTTTAAGAAAAGCTAGACATCGTAAGGAGGTTGGTCAACCCCGAAGCTAGCTAGCTTGTCTCAGCCCAGGAAAGGGTTTGTTAGTCACTTCCAGACCAGTGAATACGAGCGGTACCACTGGATTATAGCCTCTGAGGAGGGGTGCAAATTATGAGTCTGCATCTCTGGTGAGTAGGTTGTATTGTATTTACATTATAATGTAATAGCGGTTGTAGTGTAGAGGTTTGGAGCTTGCTTTAGTAAAATGGTATTCACCCTCCATATGTGAAATGCCTCTCTCTCTCTGTAATGCCAAGTGTTGTTATATTGCGTTTTTGTATAGTATTGATGGTTTCTATAATTGCGACATGATAGTGGTGGTATTTAGAGGTGCATATTTATAGTATTGTCCGTTGAGAAAATATACTAAAATGTAATATGTACTGTATATGTATAGATTGTCATTTTTGCTTTGCTTTCTTTTTCCCCCAGTTGACTTGACCTAGAACAGCAGCTGCAAATGGCTGAGCTAACATATAATTCTGCTTCTCAACATGCCCAATCGACTGTACATAAAGTAATGTGCAAAAGAACAGAAACGACTGTAGCGAGGACAATGTTTCCCTCAGCAAAGTATACAACAAAACACTCTTTTGTTCCTGAGTGTATTATTTGGTAAAACCCATCTTGTCTTCAAAGCACATGAGCAGGTGTGTGTGTGATTGTGTGTATGTTATATAATATATATGAAACAGATCCTGTTGTATGTGCTCTCTTAAGAGCAGGGAAATGAAATGCAACTCACAAGAAGCAATTGTCCTGTAATACCTTCTCCATATCAGGTGGTTTTTAGATGTGTGTTAGCAGCTTGTGATGTGTATCTTTATATCATACAGGGGATACATCAGCTGTTCTTAACCACTATGGTGAAAGAAAATGTCATGGCGATTGTTCATCATTTACTTGAATTTTATGGCAATCCAAAAAATATTTATACCATTTACAGTTTTAAAGTAATTTCATTTGTAAAGTATTGTTACAATAATCCATTATGCTAGCAAGCTCATCAACACAATGCTCCTTTTCGCTTTTACAGTCAGTATATGCATTGGCTAATGTAATTATGTTTTTTTATTGACAACATTTCTTTTATGTACATTCATTTATTTAAGCTTAATAGTAATGCAAACAAGACATCTAGCATTTGCAAGCCTTAGAGTATTCGCCAACTTTCTAATATTTACAGGCTTTGCCAAATTGCCAGAATAGGAACAATAGACTTAATTCTTTGTCTTAGGCACACTTTTGCCACATAAAGTGATTCATTTAACCCAGCTCTCTGTTCTTATCGCTAACTGTCAGTGGATCACCAGCTTTCTGATTGATAGGGAAAATGAGGAAATTCATGTCAAACAGCTGTAATATTAGCACTGGTGCCCCCAGGGATGTGTTCTTTCCCCAGTGCTCTTCTTCCTGTACACCATCGACCGCATCTCTACAGACCCCTCTGTCAAGCTTCTGAAGTTTGCATTCGACACCACAGTCATTGGCCTCATTAACGACAGTAATGAATCTGCATTTAGAAGCGAGGTTTAGCAGCTGGCTCTCTGGTGCAGTCATAACAACCTGAAGCTTAACATGCTCAAAACAGTGATAATTGTAGATTTCAGGAGAAAACCTCCTGCACTCCTCCCATTCACCATTATGAAAAGCACTGGCAAGAGTGGAGTTATTCAAGGTTGCTGAGAACCACCATCTGCCAGGGCTTGAAGTGGGACAATCACATCGACTCCATTGTTAAAAAGGCCCAACTGAGGAAGTTCAACCTCCCATAGAAGCTGCTCAAGCAGTTCTACTTAGCCATCATCGAGTCTGTCCTGTGCACTTCAATAACTGTCTGGTTTGGCTCAGCTACACAATCAGACATGAGAAGATTACAGAGGACGGTTCGAACGGCTGAAAGGATTATTGATGCTCCCCTGCCCACACTTTAAGAACTGTATACATCTTGAGTGAGAAAAAGGACACAGAATATGTCCCTGGATCCCTAATATCCAAGCCACATGCTTTTTGAACTTTTGCCATCTGGCTGACAATACAGAGCACCAAGCACCAAGACAGCCAGGCACAGGAAAAGTTTCTTTCCCCAGGCAATCTTCCTTATGGACACTTAAACGCTGTCCTCATCGGCAATAAAAAAAATACATACATGCAATACCACTTTTACTAATACAAATCTGTACTTTTGTGTGCAATAATACTCTATTTATTTTCTTTAGAAAAACAAATGTGCATTAACTTTTATTCTTCATTTATTTAGCTTTTTTTAATTTCCTTTTTACTTTAGAAAACGTGCAACTGGAAGCTTCGGTCACCAAAACAACTTTCTTGTAAGTGCAAACATAATAAATAAAGCTCTAAAACAACAAAGCTATTTCTGATTCCGATTCTGATTTATATGTGCACTAGCGGTTTTCAACCTTTTTTGTGTCATACAGAGGATGCAGCAGCTTCTTTGTACCCCCCAAACAACCCCATCCACTCCTTAAAAAATTTCCAAAAGTGTGTGGTGCTAAGCAGCTCTTGTCTATCCGGTGGGAAAGCCAAATTTCAGACTGTAAAACAAAAAATGCTAACAGGAAACCACACAAGAGGGAATGACATTATGAATAAGGTTTTTTCAAAACAGAGTGATTATTAAAGGTCTGGAAACACTTAACAAATAACACCATTTAGAATTTGTGAAAAGAGTCATCCATTTTCGAACACTATATAGATCACAGTTAACACCTCTCACCCCTTTTAGGCCATTACTGTCTGAGAATGTTATATCATGTTTGCATCGTCTCTTCATCATGAACTCTGGAGTTCATTCGTGTAGCTGTGGAAGTGCATGCTATTTTGCCCAACCAGGCCTTACACTCCAGTGAATTTATTCCCCCGGCAGTCTAAAAATAAAGCAACATTAGATGCCTTCACCCATGAAATGCTCTTCACCTTAACTTCCCCAATCCTGCTGAGAGCGAGCCATCTATAGAATTGGGTCATACTGTTTCCGCCTTCAAAAGAGAGAAGTAGTTTTGTATGTACCTATTTTTAAAAAGAGATATAAAGTATACAAAATATGGCTGTTAAAATATTTAATCGTGATTAATTGCAATCTAATCACACTTTATCTGTTCTAAATGTACCTTAAATTAACACACTTCAAGTTTTTAATACTCTACATGGGCATGGACAACTATTGCTGCTTTATGCAAATGTATGTTTAATATTAGTAAAACCATACTCAACATAAAGCATGAAAACGAGACATGTTCAATTTCCCCAACATTCAAAGGTCATAGATGTTTTTTTCAAAGAACTTGTTCATGTCTATTAGACACATGCAAAATAACATAGAAATACCAGGTTCCCAGGTCCCCTTTTTTTTTTCTTTGCACTGAACAATTTACTTAGACAAGCCTGTTTACATTTTCAGATGACTGGGCAGCACGTGAAAATATTCTTGTAAATGTTTTAAATTATGGTGTTTTAAATTACGTAAATCAACAGGACATCAAACAGAACTTTTGCTATGTTTCCACACGGACAGTTTTAATTGCCGGATTTTTGCATCATGGTGGATTTTGGTGCTTGATTTGTGATTTGGCATGTCAGCAAAACAATTGTTCAATTACTTTTTTTTTGTAAATCTGATTAATAAAAGGACATCGTAAATAAATTTGTGTTGCGTTGCATTAATCACACTTTATTAAGATCAGTGCCATTAAAATGAATTTGCGTTAACGCATTATTAAAGCGTTCATTTTGACAAAAACTTGCCATCTTAGGATGTGTCCTTTTTCTTGCAAGCTTTCAAAATAGTGTTGGGTTGTGTTTTCTGAGCTCACATGGTGTGATTGCAAAGCTGTAATAAATGCACTGTGTGGGAACTCACTGGGAGATTCTATAGGTCACAGGTTAAAGCACTACTGGGTGGAATGCGGGTCTCAAGGGGGTTTATGGTATTTGCTGGACTTTCGGTTCTTTTGATTGGAATTGTTCGACTGATCAGACAGATAAAGGAGTTACTACTGTAAGAATGTCTAGTGGATTGCCCCGAAAAGCTGCATACACACTGAGGTCAGTTGTTACATAAGTACACACTGCAGAGCTTTAAAAACAGACATATTTGCTTTCTCTTGAATGGCCTCCTGGGAATGCTCACCACTGTGTCCTACATTTTACCATTGTACGTATCTGGCCTCAAATCGGTTATAGCGGCATTTTCATCTTTACTGAGTCAACAGTCTGTGTTGGACTCGTTAGTTCACATGACAGCCTGTTTGTGCTTTTTCTGTAAGTAACACAAGTTATTCTTGGGACAAGTAAAAAAACTCTGAATATGAAACAAAGAATTTGTATATTAAAGCACTATTTCCAAGGTTGCTTGATCAACAAGGTATTTTGCATTCTGATTTTGTCACGAGCATAACTATTATTTATAGCTGATGTACAGTTTGACCAATTATTACTCATATAATTTTTTCCTGAACATAGTCAGCCTGTCAAGACATGATTGGTGTGGTGCAGGTGCAAACCACAATGTTTTGTGTTAAGTTTGTGAAGTACTTATTGAAGCTTAAAAAAAGATGATGATGATTATTTACATTACTACATACACACATGGTCAAGTATTGGTTTATATCTATCACGAGTGCAACCTCCTTTCCAAGCGATTGTTACCAGCATCATACACAAATTACCGACTTAAAATTTTTATAGGACACAATAATATGCAGTAGAGTCTTGGTTGGTGTAGCACTATTTCGGGATATTGTTTTTGATGTGTACACAGCATGTAGGATACAAGCCAGCTCTCTGAACATTCTCAGCTGTGGTTTTGTGTAATGTTAATGGTTATTATTATTAATATTATTGTTACTTTTTTCTACCTGCCTGTTGTGTGACAGGGGTTGGCTATTGTGGTGCCAGATTTAGCCTGCTGTTTACTGCCTTCTTTGTAGTTATGGAATTTGAGTCCTTCTTACCAAGGGTTTGGTGTAACATAATTCAGGGGAGGTTTTCAAACACTGAAACGTTTGCACAGCATGGTACTGCACTGAATGCTCGTTGCTATGTAATCAGGCCCTCAGCCCCAATAGGTCTCATGCACAGTGAAGTAAAAAGAAATTGGAATTAAATGTAGTTTTGACCACTTTGTCCCAGTCTGTTTCAAATTTTTTTTCGTAACTTAATAAAATTTCAACAGCTGAGATTTTTTTGTATTAGAAGGCTTTTAAAATGTATTTCCTGTTTATTGTGTTTTGGTGCCCAGGTGTTCTCGAAAATAAGCCCTTCATTATTTGAGAGCTGCACGTCCTTCTTGGAGCTCTGAATGTCAGAGGCAGCATGAGTTCGGGACACACACGGACACATTTCACACTTTTTGAAACGTGTCCAACTGGCACCTGAGATAACAGTTGCCATTCTGGTTAAGAGAATTGGCACAGTCCACTGTAGAAACATTAGTGCTTGTCCTAAATTGTGTCCTAGAAAAATGTAAATGTGTCTGTATAAGTTTCTAAGACCTGTTTAATCCTTGATCATTATAATCATAAGAAGAATAAGAGAAAGAAGGAGAATTAGAAGAATACAAACAACAATAGAAACAAAAGAGAATCAACAGTACAGTAAGAGCGGAATTAATACAGTGGTGGGATGTGGGCTAGTAGTTCAGGAGAAAATAAGTCAGAGTGTTTGGAAGGACTATGGACATAACACTTTGTCTGTCTGTCTCACTGTCTTTCTTTCACATTCTCCCGCTCTGATCTCTGGCTCTTTCCCTTGACGCTGCTTGCTTGTACTGATGATAGAGGGCATCTGTCTGCAAATGGCACTGATGTGATGAGATGAGTCAGATTGGACAGACAGCACTTCAGGAGCATGCCCAAAGGGTGCTGCATTAGCATTTCATTCATTCAAACATGACACGGGTTCCCTTCGCACCGTCCTTCAAATGCCAATCTCTCCACTTCTAATCTGCATTACAATCATTATTCATCAGCTAAATTCTACGTTTATCTCCCTGTACATGGAATTGATCTCAAAGGCAATAATAGGTTCAAGTGGGACATTTTAATATGGGGAATTTGGTACCTATATAGGCTATCAAAATGCATTAAGCCAAGTTTATATATTTAATCCTAAGTATGATTGAACAGCCTAGCATTTTACTAATCAAAATGAGATTTACCACATTTTATTCATGTGAATCTTAATATGGGTGTTTAAATGATTCACTGGCTCAATATAAACCACTCTTACAACTATATATATATATACACAGCAGTTGTGTCCCCACTTGATTGATTTTGTGTAATCCGACTCAGGAAAAAACTCATCCATGTTTTCATTTTTCAATAGGAACATGTTCATCCCTATTAAGTAGCACCATGGGGACTCTTTGGAATGGTGGAAGACATGAGGCAGATGTAGCATTTGGGCCTGACATGTCAAAGGGCCATGTGGATGAGAGAGGATTAATAGTGAAGTTTGCCTGATGGCTGCTTTGATTTATCCTTGCAGGAAGCTGTGTTATTGCAACCCAAATGGTGTACTCTTCTCATTTCCATGTGGAATGAGGTTGGATAATGACTGGCACTAGCACCAGTTCTTGGGGGAAAAATCTAATTGAAAGTTTTTGATGGAACATTTAGTTCAAGTACTAAATAGGCTTGAGGTGTAAAAGTAATTTAACCTGTAAAGTCATTCTAAAGGCTAATTGGATTAATGGACCATTGTGTATACATTTGGTGATTTGAGGATTTGGGGGGGTAATTTAGGTATAGGTGAATTGAGAATTATGGGTATACAAATACCCAGAGAGGAATATTACAATTATCATATATATATATATATATATATATATATATATATATATATATAGAGAGAGAGAGAGAGAGAGAGAGAGAGAGAGAGAGAGAGAGAGATAGATATAGATATAGCATTCATTTGGTTATTGATGTTGAAAAAAATGGAGGGTGTTTGTAAATTATGGCATGCCACAAGGTTCAGTTCTAGGACCCCTGCTTTTCACAATATACATGCTTCCCTTAAGAAATTTTTTTAGAAGGCATGGAATTAGCTTCCAATGTTATGCTGATGATACCCAGCTATATATCTCAACAAAACCAGGCGATACAGCTCAATTAGCTCTGATAACTGATCGTGTTAAAGAAATAAGAGATTGGATGACCCATAACCTTCTACTATTAAATTCTGATAAGACAGAGATTTTGCTCATCGGCCCAAAAACCAGTATACAGAAGCTCCAGCATCTCAACCTGCATTTAGACGGATGTTCTGTAACTACTATTTCAATGGTAAAAGACCTGGGAGTTATTTTAGACAGCAACTTGTCTTTCAAAAATCATATCAACCATGTTACAAAAACAGCCTTCTTTCACCTTAGAAATATTTCTAAGCTAAGAAACATGTTATCTATATCTGATGCAGAGAAGCTTGTCCATGCTTTCATGACCTCCAGAATAGACTACTGTAATACATTACTAGGTGGATGTTCTGCATCATTAATAAACAAGCTTCAGTTAGTTTAGAATGCGGCAGCCAGAGTTCTTACAAGGTCAAGAAAATATGATCATATAACCCCATTCTTATCGTTCCTACACTGGCTACCCCTCAGGTTTTGAATCGCCTACAAACTAATGCTTCTTACTTATAAAGCCCTAAATGGTTTGGCTCCCATGTATCTATCCAGTCTTTTAACATGCTACAATCCGTCACGCTCCCTGAGATCTCAAAACTCTGGGCTTCTAGTAGTTCCTAGAATAGCAAAGTCCACTAAAGTCAGTAGAGCATTCTCACATTTAGCTCCTAAACTTTGGAATAGTCTTCCTGACAGTGTTCGGGGTTTAGACACACTCTCCCAGTGCAGATTAAAAATTTATCTTTTTAGCAAAGCCTACACATAACACACATCACATATCATAACCTTGTGCTCCAGAACATCTGATCACATGCACATTATCAGCTTGTGCTGTAAATTTCATGAACAGCAGCTACGCTAATTCCTCTCCATTGCTTCTCTTTCTCTCCCTATCCTGAGGCATCCGGAGGTTTCGCCAGCTCCAGTCACGTCCCACCTCATGAAAATAATGGACCTTTGAAGAAGTAGATGCCGAACTTGCTAACATCCCGTACCATCTAGGGACGTACCAGTGCCAATTGGATCCCACTACATTTGTGGAGTTTTGACTTTGGACCACCTGGAGTGTTTAAAGGCTCTGGGATGGAGAAGCTGGTTTTGGATCTGTGATGATCACAAATGTTGAGCTATTTTATGAGTTGCTCAGTAGCTCCTAGTTTTATAACCGTAAAGACTGTATAAGACTGTAGAAAGATCATTACTTATGATCTTATACTCCTGTGCTTATGTTAGTTCTCACTCTCCAGTGTTCTGTATTGTTGAAAGATTTATGATCAAACTCTTGATGTCACCCAAATGAGGATGGGTTCCCCTTTTGAGTCTGGTTCCTCTCAAGGTTTTTTCCTCATAACATCTAAGGGAGTTTTTCCATGCCACAGTCGGCATGGCTGCTTATCAGGGATAAATACACACCATTCACCTTGACTGTTGATTTCTGTAAAGCTGCTTTGAGACAATGTCTGTTGTGAAAACAGATATAAATATAGTAAAATCACTTAGCTATGTAGTTTTACACTTTATTACAGAGAAAAAAATAATGACTATGCAGAACACTAAATTGGTTTGTTAAGATATTTCCATATAGAGAATACAGAAAGCAGGAAAAACAGATGCAGAGAGCTGAGTGTCGCTTATTGCAGCAGGTTTAACAATTGCATCGATCCTGGTGAGGTTCAAATCGGCCCACTGTGGAAAAACAAAGACCATGGTCATTGGCTACACCGAGACACCCAGACACACTCAGCCACAGGGATGGGGTGGAAACATGCATCAGTGTCAGACAACGTGTGTATGAGCTGACACATTTCTCTCTGTGTCTACTGCAGCTCCCTGTGCTTTTCTGATTGCTCTGTCACAGCAATGTCATATGATCCATTACAAATGCATTAGTTCTGGGAGCATTAGAATATCAACTGAGATTTATTAATTTTTAAGCAAGATTGAATATGATTTATCCAAGCACTTGATTACACTTGCCAGGCTCCAATTTTACACTCTGACTTTGCATTAACCCTGATAGCCTACAAAGAAGAACCCTGTCAAGATCAGACTTCTCCATATTTATGCTTCAGTGCTACTGGTCTTCCCCAATGTTAGCGGTTCTGCATCGTTTTATACAAAACAAAAGTTGGGAAAATATCTGTCAGGCTGTGCATGTCTGCTTCTCTCTCTTTCTCTCGCTTTCTCTTTCACACACACTCACTCTCCAACATAAAACTCCCTAAAGCTACTCAGTGACCTTGACATCCAGTAGTCATGTACAGAGTCACTTGTAATGCAGCGGACTAGTTTTAAATAAAGAACTCAACTTCTCTCACCCCTGTGTGACTTGATTAAAAATTAAAAATAAAAAAAAGATGTAGCTTTAGATGTTATGCTAATTCAGATGTTCTGAAAAAAAGTCATACAGGAAACACTGTCATAATGTCACACTGGTTTATTGTATTACAGTTGTTAATCTAATCTCGCTGTAAGATACTCAACATCATGAGGTATTAGGGTGTCAACCTTCAATGAGCAAAAATTAAATTTACGCCCCGTTGGTGTTTGTGTAACACTGCTTTGACCGTGTTCCCTACAGAGCATGTTATAAAATACTAATGAACTTGAGCAAGGTAATTATAGTAAGTGTTTCCATTGCTACCTGGGCATGTAAGTGTGCCTTAGACGCCTAACACAGCATTGGATTACCACAGTGACTCACATGCTGTGATATTGGTGCTTTACTCTGGGTCTAGTTTTTAATGAGTCACTCAATATGCTTCCCATTGTGTCTGACATGAGAGCTTTCAATCTGAGTCTGACCACTAATGACAGCATGGAGGGCCCTACTGCACACGGTCGAATTAAACACATAGTCAGTCACAAAGGCCGGCTGTGCAGAAATATCTTCCTGACTCTGGAGTTCCTCCAGTTGGGCTTGAGCTTATTATCTGTATTTATGTCAGTGGTGCTCTGTCACATGGTGCTGCAGAAACTAATGAAATCGTAAAGGATGCCGAGGCCCAGTTTCTCCTGTCTGCTATTGTTTCCCATTCACATTTCATCACACTGAAGACAGGACAGAGGGTGACATGTCGCTGGCACTTGTTTCTGGGCCTCTCACCACAGCAAAGAGTGTGGCATTGACAGGGGAAGCTCACATGACTCTTATGTGAGATAAAGATGAGACAGGAAAGTATGGCAACAAAACCAACACAAACTTTAATTCAGCAGAAGTGAAGGGAAAAGAAATTCTGACTGTGGGTTCAGACACCATGACCACTTAGTTACTCTAAGTTTTTATCTGTGTCTTTCTACTCAACAAAGTCCATCTTTTATTGCCGCACAGGCTAAGACAAAACTACTTGTACAACACAATAAATTTAGTAACATGATGCATCACATTACATACAGCATAATAGTACATTTATTATTATGGCTAAATCACCTAGAGTTTATTTCCAACTGTGGTATTGAAAATACACCACGTGTTTACACTTTCAGCAGTGATGCAGTAAGATGATGAAACATGAATAACTTTTTCATATTTTACTGCTTCATATTACAGGAATTTGTTTTGTTAGTTTTGTGTACAAAAGTGTTCTTGGTGGACGGGCAGCGAGCTCATTGCTGACTATTCATTTATGAGACACCAAAGGAAACTGATAAACCAAATAGACACCCATTCTATAAACATTTTGGTAATCTTAGCCCATGTCTCTCATCATTTTTTCACTCCTAAACATTTAAGGAACTATGGTCAAATTTTGTGAACTCCTGAAAACTAAAATTCAGCCACCTTTGAACATTGTCTATTTTCTTCTTCACAAAGCACTTTAGCAATACAGCTACATTGTAGAATTGCACATAACTCATTAATTAATATAGCAATGGATGCTGTTTGCAATTGAGATGAAGGTAGAATACCCTTTGTGCTGCATAGGCATCTTCTGAATACAGTAGCGGTCATAAAAACAATAAAACCATTACACATTCACTGGGGCTTTCTCATTATATTTCATCTCCACTTCTGCATTCATATTTAATTGCCATCTGTTCTGTTTGTCTTGGTAGTTAGCTGTCAGAGTTTGGTAATAGAAAAGCAACTTTAGAGGGGCACAGACACCAATGAACTGCATACCTATTCATAATGACAATCATGGAACAACCATCTCGTAATTGACCATCTGCCCTCTTGTTTTAGAAAAAAAAGCCAGGGTATAAAGCTTCATCTTTTGAATAAAGTGAGGTTTAAGGGATTTGTTATGAAAGTGGGAGATCTGCATCCAAATTATATTGATCTTGAGGTTTAATTGACCAAGAACTACATTATTTTCAAGTCAAGTCAAGTCAAGTTTTCCTTGTTAACAGTGGTTGTTGGCTGAGATATTGGATAAAATGGATATAGTCTAATATTGTGTCTATTAAAGGCTCAACAATAAAAGGAGTATAATGTCTTATTGATGGCATAATAAATCTGATTTGGGCAAATTATTGTTTACACCCTAACTTATTGGCAGCTGCATTCATTATTTAAATTCCTGAAAGTGCTGTTTGAACAATTACTGCTGATGATGTAACAATAGAGTGCAAATGATTGGTAAGCTGCATGAATCTACAATCTGGGCTAAAAAGAAAATAGCCCCAGTCTTTCTTCTTTATATCGTACTCCGTATATATACTACAATTTACAATTTCCTGCTCCTGATTTCTGCAAAAAATGTTTACATTATGAACTTAAGAAATAAACTTATAATTCACTTGAATTATTAAACCTTATAATTGTGTTTTAATCTTTAAATAGAACTGGAAGCTTGCTTGGACCAGCCACTACTTCTTTCTACTGAGATTTCAGCATTTGGCTTAAACGTTTCAAATTAAAAACTGGAAATGAGCTGCAAAGAGAAGCACAGAAAAAATGTCCCATGTATTCTGTTTTCACCCAGTTGAAGTCATTAGTTTCAAATCCACTTCATAAATATCAACTGTTCATTATGCAGGTTTCAGTTACATTTTAAAATGCTTACAATATAATCAGTTTTCTTTGTTCATTATCATTCTTTAGGTCCGTAAGCGAAACATATTCACTGAGACACTGTATTCACTGAGGACTAAAAAAATTCCTAAAGGCCAAAGTCCCTTGAAGCTGTATAATTTGCTCATGCCTGAAATAGTACATAGCTGCAAGATTTCGAGGCAATCAGTCTTTGGAGTCAGGAACAGTGCCTGTCATAAAGATTATCCCCTTAACAGAAACATCAGAAACATCACTGGTCCCAACCACAGCAGGAGGGCATTCTTCTTGTAGCCTTAATCCCAAATCCCTTCACCCCACTTGTAGGGATGATTGCTCTGGCACTGTTAAATGTGCAATAGGCTGCATTTCAGAGCAGGTTCCCCACATTAAGATACCCTCTGACCCCATGGAGGAAGAGAATTATTTAGCTAGGTCATTTTAGTTGTTGTTTAGGCTATGTGTCTCTATGACATTGTGACCTGGGCAAAGCCTAGGGCAGCCCAATAGGATGGAAAAAGCCCTGCGGAAGTCTGCGTTGAAAGCATATATAATGGGGTTGAGAGATGAGTTTGCCCATCCAAACCACACAAAGATGTCAAAGGTGGTGGGACTGATGCATGGAAGGTTGCGCTCACAAAATGGCACCATGCAGTTAAGGACAAAAAAGGGCAACCAGCAACACACAAACACTCCCATTATAACGGACAGAGTCTTTAGCACCTTGGTCTCCCTTTTGAAGGACATCTTAAAGGAACTCTCAGAGTCCATATTGCAGTTGCTGCCCATGCTGTTGTGCCGGAACTTAGCACTCTCTGCAGCCCTTTCCAGTGCTGAGATCCTTTTAATCTGCTTCTGAGCTATTCTGTAAATCTGTGTATAGGTCACAATCATGATGGCCACTGGGATGTAGAAACTGATGAGGGAGGAGGAAATAGCATAGGTTCGGTTTAGGCTAGAGTCACAGTTGTCCTTCACGGGTGGTCCATAAGAAGAGTTCAGCAATGGAAAGATTGCTGGCTGTGCCTTGTGCCAGTTCAGCTGCACCGGGATAAAAGAGATGAGCACAGACAGCGTCCAAGCTGTGCTGATCATCACAAATGCCACCTTGGGAGTCATCTTTCTTTCATAGCGAAACGGGCTGGAAATGGCCCAGTACCGGTCCACACTGATAACACAAAGGTTGAGGATGGATGCTGTTGAGCACATGATATCGAAAGCCACCCAGATGTCACAGAATGATCCAAAAGGCCAGAAGCCAACGATTTCCGTTACAGCCTTCCAAGGCATGACCAAGATGGCGACCAGTAGATCTGATACAGCCAGTGAAATGACAAAGAAGTTGGTGACTTTGGAGCGGAGATGGCGGAATTTGGTGACTGCTGCACAAACCAGCGTGTTTCCCAGCAGGGTGGAAAGAATGAGGAGAGACAGGAAACAGCCGGTAAGAACTCGTGTTGATTGGTCGCTCTCCAACAAACCGCTGTCAATCACAGTTAGATTAAAATCCATCACTGCCAGTTTTTATCCGCTTCCAGAAGTCACTGCATCGTAAGAGGAACCTCTCGAAAAACTGAGACCAGAGCCAGATAGATGATGATCTCATTGGCATCCAGTGTAGTGGTCATGGGTATTTCCTCTCACTGCCAAAATCTCATACATTTATTTTCCAAGATATTGTTTGAAGTCATCACATGGTTTCCTTGCTGCATCCAAAATATGTTCTTGCATATCAATGGTCACTGTGTGCAAATTAATTCCTTACAAATTAATAAACAATACCCCCCCACACACACACCCCAATCATTATTATTATTATTATTATTATTATTATTATTATTATTACACTCACCCTAAATTTTCCTCCAGTTGACTTGGCACTGAAATTATGATGCTTATGCTTTCCAGCAAAGCCATCCGGAGTCATCCCAAAGCCCGCGGCTGCTTTTTAGTCACATGTCAGACACATGAAAATAAAAGTGAAGAATTGCAAGCACCACATTTCCAGATTACATGACTATATTCACATAAGAGTCGTGTAAACGCTCCTGGTGAGGTGGGGAAATCACCCTTTTTTTCCTAATGTTCTTCCATCTGCTTATTCCTTTCTTCTCATTCCATGCATCATGCATAAGAAAAACTTAGAACGCGAATCCTTTTCTTTCTTTTTTTTTTTTAATTCCCGTTTCATGCACCAAAAATTTTTTTTTCCCGAAAAAAGGCACGCTGAGCTGCTGCTCAGGTTGGAGGAAAATCCGTGCACGCTTTGCCTAGACCCCTCACGCGCAGTGTGCTCTCCGCTGCGTCCGTGTCGGTGTGAGCAAACCGGACCGGACTGAGGGACACGCGAACCCCGTGCCATGCGCTGACGTCGAGTGGCGAGAAGGAGCCGTCTCTTTCCGCCGCACACACACAGCGTTTCAGGTTTCATCCAAACTAAACCCCAAGGACATCCTCTACTGTCCCCGATTCCGTCAGCTTCACTCATTAAAAAAAAAAAAAGAGTGGAAAGACTGCACTTGCTTATGATCAGTGTTCAGTGTGCGTGATTAATACAATACTAGGTATTTAACAAAAAAAAAAGAATTAGACTTCAAAACTATGTTCTTCCAGTCATTACACTGTTGAACTCGCACACTGGATAGAACTTGCAATGCCCAATGTACCTATTTACAATTTACACTTAAAAGTTATTTCAACGTGTCAGTGCTTTGGCCTTCTTGCATTAGGTTGTTTCGTCACTGTAGGTTTTAATACAACACTGTTTACACTCCTGAGGGAAATTTTTTTTTTAATCTTTTAACTGTTAAAAAAAAAAAATAAATAAATAAATAAAGCAAATGCACTTCTGAGACCTCTGTGCCATCATTTGCTCGTATCCTTTTGCAACATTTAAGTGTTTTGGGGGAAAAATCTAGAAGCATATTATTAAAATAATCTGTACAATATGTTCATGTTTGAATTCAACACTAGATATTAAGTCAACAACAAAGTGGATTAGGGCAAAAATTCATTATGTCAAAACTTAAGCATTAGTATTTAGTTAGAGCATAAACATTAGAATTGAACTCAGTGGTCCCCAACCTTTTTTGCGCCACGGACCGGATTAATGTCAGAGAATATTTTCATGGACCGGCCTTTAAGGTGAGGCGGATAAATACAACAAAATAAAAGTATACAACCCGCATAAAAACTGGTATTATATAAATATAATAATAAAAGGCAATCCACTGTGTTGTTGTTTGTTCATTTCGCTATCTTGGGGGTTTTCATTTAGCAGTAATGTAATATGTATCAGCTGCCGGAGCAGCCCCTTTAAGAAGGTAGCGGATGTAGATAAGACGTGACGAGGCATCATGACATGCATCAAGAGTGAGTCATAGACAGATGTGGTGGAGAGAATCTGATAATTTTCCAAAATAAAACATCGTTCAGAACCAGATAATAAATAAAACCGAAATTATGTAAGTTATGTATTTGTTCTGTGCGGCCCGGTACTAATTGACCCACGGACCAGTGCCGGTCCACAGCCCAGGGATTGGGGACCACTGACCTAACTTACTGAATGAACTGGAGCAATGTGCTTGAAAACACTGTGTTGCAGAATAAGGTACAGAAACATTATAGCCCTTTATTATGCCATGGTAATTGCAAAACAGTATGATTAGTGTTTAGTTTATTAACAATGATGATATTAGTACAACACAAAATGCTAGATCAGCATTATGCATATTTATTCAACACAGTAAATTTATGAGTTATTTGCCGCTAGGAGTTTATTAACACTTTAAGACCTAAATAACTCTTCTTCTTCCGCCTGTCCTGTTTTCGTTGTTCTTCATCTTCTTGTAAATATTTCCTCTTCGTCAAGCTGGTACTTGAAATTGTGGTCATGATTAAAATGATTCAGCCAACATGAAAACTAACATGATCTTACAGATTTACAAAAAATCTGAATAACTTGTATGGAAAGATAAGAGTCACACTTATGATTAGTTTGCTAATAGCATTTCTGATGATTTAATCTACATGATTAGTAAGCACTTATTCATTCATGTTGACTTTCAGAATGAATGTTTCCAATTCATGAATAAGATATTCCGCATTGATTTCTTGAGCTTACTTAAATTTATGACACCCAGTGCTATTGAATTCCCAATATGACTGGTCAGATGGTGTTGATTAATATTATTGAACAGCAGCTCTGTCATTAGTACTGACTGAGGCAAAGGACTGTCTTATATTACCGTGCTTCCTTTGATATAATAGTGTTTCTATAGTAACAACTCCTTTACATGGTATACACGTGCTCAGTGAAATACGGAAAGTGTCTAATAATAAACAAATGTGAATTTATTAGGCAAAGAAACATCTATATTCCACAGCAGATCATTTTGCTCCAACAGGGTGTTGGATTATATTCCAATAATAGCAAGCTAGGTTGTGTTTTAGTTCTTATGTTACCAGTGCATAGATGTTAATATAGCATTCATATACTGAATGCAACAATATTATTGTATATATGTAATTGCTGTAAAACATGACAGAATAAAGTCATGCAGTATCTTTGTATGCTGTTATTAAGATTTAAACAAAGAAAAAAGTGTTTGGTTTTTTTCTCACATAGAAAATATATAAGCAGAAAATGAAGAAGTGGAGGAGAGTGGAGGATAGGGTGGGTATTTTAAATGTTGCTACTATAACTGGTAAAGGAAGAGAGTTAGCTGATATGATGGAGTGGAGAATTGTGTGTTCAGGAGACCAAGTGGAAAGAGAGTAAGGCCATTGGAGGTGGCTTTAAACTGTTCTATCATGGTGTGGATGGAAAGAGAAATGGTGTAGGGGTGATTCTGAGGGATAAGTTTAGTAAGAGTGTAGTGGAGGTGAAGAGTTTCTGACAGGGTGATCGGCTCTGAGCCCTTTCCTGTTTGCAGTGGTGATAGACAGGTTGACGAACGAGGTCAGACAGGACTATGATGTCTGCGGATGATATTGTGATTTGTGGTGAGAGTAGGGAGCAGGTTGAGTAGAGCCTGGAGAGGTGGAGGTATGCGCTGGAGAGAAAGGGAATGAAAGTCAGTAGGAGTAAGACAGAGTACATGTGTGTGAATGCGAGGGAGGGCAGTGGAGTGGTGCAGTTGCAGGGAGAAGAGGTGGAGAAGGTGGAGGAGTTTAGGTACCTGGGGTCAACAGTGCAAAGCAATGGAGAATGTGTTAGAGAAGTGAAGAAAAGAGTGCAGGCAGGGTGGAGTGGGTGGAGAAGAGTGGCAGGAGTGATTTGTGATAGAAGAGTATCTGCAAGAGTGAAAGGGAAAGTTTATAGGACTGTGGTGAGACCTGCGATGTTGTATGGATTAGAGACAGTGGCATTGAGTAAAAGACAGGAGGTGGAGCTGGAGGTAGCAGAGCTGAAGATGTTAAGGTTTTCGTTGGGAGTGACGACGATGGACAGGATTAGAAACACGTTTATTAGAGGGACAGCGCATGTAGGACGTTTTGGGGACAAAGTGAGAGAGGCCCAATTGAGATGCTTTGGACATGTGCAGAGTAGCGACATGGGTTACATCGGTAGGGGAATGCTGAGGATGGAGCCACCAGGAAGGAGGAAAAGAGGAAAACCAAGGAGGAGGTTTATGGATGTGATGAGGAAAGACATGCAGGTAGTTGGTTTGAAAGAGGCAGATATAATATACATGCTTCCCTTAGGAAATATTATTAGAAGGCATGGGATTAGCTTCCACTGTTACGCTGATGATACCCAGCTATATATCTCACAACCAGACGATACAGCTCAATTGGCTCGGATAACTGAGTGTGTTTAAGAGTTAAAAGATTGGATGAGTCATAACTTTCTATTAATAAATTCTGATAAGACGGAGATTTTGCTCATCGGCTCAAAAACCCGTGCAAAGAAGCTCCAGCATTTTAACCTGCATTTAGACGGATGTTCTGTAACCACTAGTTCAACAGAAATAGACCCGGGAGTTATTTTAGACACCACCTAGTCTTTCTTTCTATCAACCATGTTACAAAAACAGCCTTTTTCCACCTTAGAAATATTGGTAAGCTAAGAAACTTGTTGTGTATATCTGATGCAGAGAAGCCCGTCCATGCTTTCATGACCTACAGACTGCACTATTGTAATTTATTACTAGGTGGTTGTCCTGCATCATTAATAAACAAGCCAGAAGTCCAGAATGCAACAGCCAGAGTTCTCACAAGGTCAAGAAAATATGATCATATAACCCCAATCTTATCGTCCCTACACTGGCTACCTGTTAAGTTTTGATTCAACTACAAACTACTGCTACTTACTTACAAAACACTAAGTGGTTTAGCTCCCAATTATCTTTCCAGTCTTCTAACATGCTACAATCCGTCACGTTCCCTGAGATCTCAAAACTCCGGACTTCTAGTAGTTCCTAGAATAGCAAAGTCCACTAAAGGTGGTGGAGCATTCTTACATTTAGCTCTTAAACCTTGTCTTCCTGACAGTGTTCGGGGTTTAGAGACACTCTCCCAGTTTAAATGCAGATTAAAAACATATCTTTTTAGCAAAGCCTACACATAACACACATCACATCATAACCTTGTGCTCCAGAATATCTGATCACATGCACATTATCAACTTGTGCTGTTAATATCATGAACAGCAGCTACGCTAATTCCTCTCCACTGCTACTTTTTCTTTACTCATCCTGAGGCATCCTGAGGTTGCTCCAGCCCCAGTCACGTCCCATCTTATGAAGATTGTGGACCTTTAAAGAAGTAGATGCCGACCCCGCAAACATCCCGTACCATCTAGAGACGTACTAGTGACAATTGGATCCCACTTCATGTGGAGTGTTGACATTGGACCTCCTTGAGTGTTTAAAGGCTCGGGCATGGAGAAGCTGGTGCTGGATCTGTGATGAGTAGCTCCTAGTTTTATAACCATAATAACTGTATAAGACTGTAGAAAGATCATTACTAATACCGTATTTTCCGGACTATAAGCCGCTACTTTTTTCCCACGCTTTGAACCCCGCGGTTTAAAAAACGAAGCGCCTAATTTATGAAGTTATGAGCCGCATAACATTAGACTAATGAAATTGCCGAATGGGTTCAGGTGAACCAATTAAACTCTTTATATTAAATCGTTTTTTTTTTAAATCGAAATTATTGTGAAAGGAAGGAGGAAGACAGTGAACAATGACTTTCTTGGTAGGCTACTGTTTAGATACAAGCCATGTAACAGACCCTGTTTTTCATTAAAGCCATCAGGGATAAACACACACCATTTACCTTAACTGTTACATTCTGTAAAGCTGCTTGGAGACAATGTCTGTTGTGAAAAGCGCTATAGAAATAAACTTGACTGGACTTGAAACTTGACATGTAGAGGACAGAGTAGTATGGAGCCGGATGATCCGCTGTGGAGACCCCTAATAGGAGCAGCCAAAAGAAGAAGAAGAAGTGAATGCAGCATAAGGTCAAATTCACACAAGTGGCTGATTCACTATTGATATGTTAAATAACTGCTTGCTTTGTTTTGAATCCTCACAGGGATCAAGCTAGCATTTCCACCAAGCATAACATTCTTGCCCTTGCGCATTTTTGCACATGACCCTATGTAGCATATGCTATTTTAAATGCTGCAAATAAACATACAGTAAATCCTGCTTTGAGATTTAGAAGACAGAATAAACATATCCTGAATTCATAGTATACAAATCCAGAAGTGACTTTTATGTGATGAAAAAAACAATTGCTATTTTTTAAGTTGGAATAAATAAATAAATGTTTTGAACCATTTGACGACTATACAGTACATAGCATCAACTTGCTATTTTATAAGACAAAATATATTAGAGCTTATTTAATAATTTATGACACTTTAACTTGGTTAATGTGAAGTGACATGGTAATTAATAATTTATTAATTAATCATATACGGGCACAAAATAAATATTTTAAGAAATATTTTACATTTGCTGCTTTTAGCAGATGTCCTTATTCATATTTACAATCTAATTTATACAACCAAGCACTTGTGGGTTAACAGCCTTGATCAAAAGCCCAACAGTGGCAGCTTGGTGGTGCTGGAATTTGAAGTCATGACCTTTCAATCGGTTAAGTCCAATGGCTTAACGACTGAGTTACCCATTTATTGACATGCATTACATAACTATTTGCATAAAAAAGCACAGAAGAATGATCTTAGACCAAGACATACTGGACTGGCATTGTGACATGTATGTACCATGGGTCTGCTTTATGTTAAGCAAATCTGCAGAGCAAATCTGCTTTTCAATTTAATTTTGCCTTATAATTAGGCCAAGACCACATATTAAATATGGCGATCGCACCAAATATTTTGTTGAACTCAAATTACACAGTCTGGGATTTTGATCTCAGTTTCAACATAATTATTTGTGACCTCAAAATATTAACATTATATGTTAATTCTTCTTTATGTCCAGAGGTGGCAAAAGTACACATCACTCAATTCTCGAGACTTGGATAAAAGTAAAAATACTGATTGCACTTTTTCGCTCAAGTTAAAGTAAAGAAGTTTGGGCTCTGTACATGTACTAAAGTAAAAAGTAGTCATTACTACAACCCGTTTTAGAGTCATGCTGGTAAATTGACTCACATCATATTAATATTATGTTTGTCAATCGATTATACCATTTAATCGTGATTAATCGCACAATTGTCATGAGTTAACTCGTGATTAATCGCAACTTATTCGCATAGTTTTATCTGTTCTAAATGTACCTTAAATTAATACTTTTCAGTTTTTAATACTGTAATCAACATAGGTATGGAAAAATATGGATGATTTTGCAAATGTATGTTTATTATTAGTGAAACCATGCTCACACTACATATTAAAGTAATTATGGTGTTTTAAATTATGTAAATCATCAGGACATCAAATGGACACGGATGGTTAATTATGTGATACCGGAGAAACTCTTCCTCTTCTAGCTTTAATACGCATTACATAATAGATAGATACAACTTATTTGTCATTGCATTGTAGAGGTACACAGCAAGGAAATGCAGTTTGGCATCTACCAGAAGTGCGAAAAGTAGCTATCGTGCAAAAGTGCAGATAAATATCTAGCATATTTACAGCAAGTGATAAAGTGATAAATATAAACATATGTAAAGTGAAAAAATATAAAGGCAGTAACAGTGCAGAGATGTGTGGACATCAATTTAGAGTACAGGAATGGTTCTAAGGCTATGGCATTAAAGAGTTATGTGCAGAAGTGTAGGTTATAAGATTATGGCATTTAAGAATTAGCAGCTAAATAACTAGTCTACTATATATATAAATATATAAGCATATGTACAGTGAATAAATATAAAGGCAGTAACAGTGCAGAGATGTGTGGACATCATTAAGAAGTACAGGAATGGTTCTTAAGGCTATGGCATTGAAGAGTAATTAAAAGTTAGCAAGTCGAATAAACAGTCATATATATATATATATATATATATATATATATATATATATATATATATATATATATATATATATATACACACACAGGTTATATACACAAATAAATGAAAAGTTGGGCAGAATGTACAGTAATGATATAAAGATACATAGATAAAAAATAGTGCAGATGTAATGAGTAATAGAAAAGTATGTACTATGTACATGTATAGTACAGAGGTTATATACAGTGTTTTGTTTTGTGTTTTGTTTTGTAGTGATTAGCGGTGTAGTGTAGAGTTCAGTAGTGTGATGGTGGATGGAAAAAAGCTGTCCCTGTGGTGCGCAAGTTCCTGTATCTCCTTCGTGATGGAAGGAGGTTAAACAGTTTATGACCGGGATGTGAAGAGTCCTTGATAATGTTGTGAGCTCTGCGCAGACATCGGCTGTGGTGAAGGTGTTCAATAGCAGGTAGTTGGGTGCCAGTGATGCATCGGGCGGTTTTGACCACCCTTTGCAGGGCTTTTTGTTCACTCACAGTAGAGCCTCCGTACCATACAGTGATTGAGTTGGTCAGGATGCTTTTAATGATGCAGCGGTGGAAGTTCGTTAAAATCCCCGGGGACAGATGAGATTTCTTGAGATTTCTCAAGAAGTACAGTCGCTGTTGTGCTTTTTTTAACCAGGGCTGAAGTATTTTGCTGCCATGTCAGATCCTCAGAGATGTGAACTCCCAGGAACTTAAAGCTGGAGACTCGTTCTACCTCAGTTCCATTGATGTTGACAGGTAGATGTCTCCTGCTGTTGGATTTCTGAAAGTCCACAATGAGCTCTTTGATCTTCGTGGCGATGAGAGTCAGGTTTTTGGTGGCACACCACGCTGTTAGATTATGGATCTCTCCCCTGTAGGCCGATTCGTCATTGTTGTCAATCTGGCCGACCACGGTGGTGTCATCTGCATACTTGATGAAGATGTTGGAATTATACAGAAGAGCACAATCGTGGGTGAACAGGGAGTAGAGCAGTGGGCTCAGAACACAGCCCTGAGGGATGCCAGTGTTCAGAGGATAGAGGTAGAGGATACCTGGTTTCCCAACCTGACAGATTGAGGTCTGTTGGTGAGAAAGTCCAGAATCCATCTGCAAATGGAGGTGCAGATACCCAGTTCACTGAGCTTAGTGATCAGTACAGTGGGGAGGACTGTATTGAACGCAGAGCTAAAGTCAATGAACAGCATTCTGATGTATGTGTTGCTTTTATCCAGGTGGGTGAGGGCTGAATAAAGAGCTGTGGAAACTGCATCCTCTGTTGACCTGTTTTGGCGATAGGCAAACTGGTGTGGGTCCAGTGTAGGTGGTAGGCCTGCAGTGAGGTGATTCAGGACCAGTTTCTCAAAGCACTTCATAGCAATAGGGGTGAGTGCAACTGGGCGAAAGTCATTCAGGCATTTAGCAGCTGAGTGCTTAGGCACTGGTATGATGGTAGTGGTCTTCAGGCATGTAGGAACCGTGGCTTGGGCCAATGACAGGTTGAAAATGTCAGTAAAAACCTGTGCCAATTGTCCAGCGCATGCTCCTAGAACACGTCCTGGTATGCCATCCGGGCGAGCTGCCTTTCGTGCATCCACTCTGCTAAACACTGAATAGACGTCCGTTGTTGAGAGTGAAAGTGGGCTGTAAGCAGTAGAAGAGTCCGTGGTTGTTGTGAAATGTCCTGTGCATTGGTCAAAACGAGCAAAAATGTGATTGAGCTTGTCCGGTTGGAAGGCACTGCTGGTTGGTTGAGCTGTGCGTTTGTAGTCTGTGATGGTCTGGATGCCTTTCCACATGCGTCTGGGGGTCAGAGTTGTGGAAGTGCTCTTCTGTGTGGAGTTTAAATGTAATTTTTTTCTTTCCTGATGCCTCTTTTCAGGTTGGCCCTAGCTATGTTGTAGTCTATAGTCTATATTGTAGTCTGCACTGCCAGATTTAAAGGCAGCATCTCTTGCTTTCATGGGAGACGGACTTCAGAGTTCATCCAAGGCTTCTGATAAGGAAAGGATTTCACGTGTTTGACAGTAGTGACAGTAGCATGTGTTGATATGGTCCAAAACAGATGATGTGTAACTGTCCATGTTCGTGTGAGAGTCCAGTGTGGCCTGTGAGGCAAACATGTTCCAGTCAGTATCCTGGAACTGTTGCTGTAGAGAAGAAATGGCTCCCTCTGGCCATACCTCTACTGTCCTCAGAGCTGGTTTCACACATTTGATCAGTGGTGTGTATTTGGGTAGCATGAACAAAGAGAGGTGATCAGACTGACCCAAGTGGGGGAGGGAAATGGCTGTGTATGCCTCAGGTATGTTTGTGTATACCTGGTTAAGTGTTTTGTCCCCTCTGGTAGAGCAGGAGACATTGCGGTGAAATTTTGGTAAAACAGATTTTAGGTTGAAGTGGTTGAAATCTCCAGCAACAACAATAGCTCCTTCAGGATGTGCAGACTGCTGTTTGCTAATGGCTGCATGCAGTTCCTCCATAGTTATCTTAGCATTAGCATCCAGCGGAATGTACACCGCAGTCACAACAATGGCTGAGAATTCTCTTGGTAAATAAAATAAAACGGTCTGCACCTAATCATCAAATACTCTAAATGAACAGAGCAATGACTTTCAGTAACAGTAGAGTCCGTGCACCATGAGTTGTTAACAAAAATGCACAGACCTCCACCTCTGCGCTTACCAGAGTCCTCTGCCGTCCTGTCCGCCCGAAAAACACTGCGACTCCCGAGCTCAATGGCGCTGCTGGGAATGTTGTTGTTAAGCCATGTTTCCGTAAAAATCATGAAATTACATTCCTTATTCCGTTTGTGTGATGATATCCGGAGCAGCAGCTCATCCATTTTATTTGCAAGAGAGGGTACATTAGCAAGAAAGATGCTAGGAATCGATGGTTGGTGCGGGTTAAGCCTTCCCCCTCCTTTGTTCACGGTCTCGCCGCCGGCGCTGTGGTCTCGCTGTCGGCCGATATGACAGAATATTCTCTGAATATTCTGTCAGAGAATATTTAAAAGTAGACATTTAAGATCTCTATACATATATTTATTATGTCTGTGAGGCAAGATTTTAATGACATTCAGGTTGTTTGATTTATATTTGTGAAGAGAGATGACAGCTAAAGCAAAGAGCTCCCCCTGTGTTTTTTCTTGATTTTACATAAGCAACAGTATTTTGTTGTTATTATGAGTGTGTACAAATAGAAATCAACCCTCAACAGATTTGAATGATGTATTGCTCTTCTATGTATGATCAAAAAAGTAATGTCAGTTTTTTTCAGTGTTATGGGGGAAAAAATGTCACAAAATGTGCCGGTGCGTTTGTCGATCTCAAAAGGTTAATTGTGTGCATCATGGCAGATTTTGGTGTTGATTTGCGACTTGGCGCATCAGTAAAACAGTTAATTTAGTTTTATATCAGTGAGAATTCTTTATTAAAAATGGTCAAACAAATGTGCCCTGCAGTCAGTACACGCTAAAAAAATTAATTTGCGTTAAATTTTTTTAAATTTTGACAGCCCTAATTAATATATTAATTCCAAACGATTTTCAGATTTTGTTAAGTAATGAATGTATCCAGGCTGAACATCCACCATATAGAACACAGTCAGAGAAAAGATGATGATGATTCTGATCAGGTGATCAGAAATGTCTCTGCTCTTAGTCATATTTACATCGCTGACTCTCCATTTACATGAAGCCCAAACTTCTTGTTGCCTTCTGACTTGCTCGTTGTTTGCTTTGTAAACTAGCCTACGTCTGTGGTGTGTGAGAGCCAGGAAATGATACACCAGTGGTAAATTAAAAAAGCCGCACAATGACAAGAAATAGATTGATAGACTGAAAATGGCATGCAATAATAATAAAAAAATGATGTCACTAAATAGATAAAAACTAAAGTGACGAGCCTGGTTTGAAATTGTAAAAAGTAGAAAGTGCATATGTGTGTAAAGATGTAATGAGTAAAAGTAAAAAGTTGTACAAAAAATAAATAGTGAAGTACTGATACCATAAAAATCTACTTAGGTACAAAGTACAAACATTTCGTTACTTCCCACTTTTGGTTATGTTCTATTAAAGTTATAACCATCATGTTACATGTAAAAATGTTCTTCCATTAATGTTCTTACTATTGGAAGTGATCTTTTAAAGATCCACCAAAAGCTTTGTGGAATTTTAATCAGCACATCATGCTAAAAAAAAATGGATGACTATCAAAGTGAAAAGCTGTATGAAAGCTGTATCTCAATGTTCATGGTTGAAACTTTTAGGCAAAACAATGTTTTATTTAATGGTTACTCACTAGGTGAGATTAACAAAATGACAGTATATCTAGTAATTTCCTGTAAAAAGGATGTCTAAAAACATTGTCTTTATTTGCATTTACATCTGCATTGAAACCATTTGACAGATATTCTTACTTTTGTTCTTATTTATCACAGCTTAATTATTAACTTACAGAAGCTGTTTGTGGAATCCATCAAGAGATTGTTATTTGGGTATGAGCATTGTTACACTTAAACCCTGCTTTGCATTTACAAGTACAATAGAGGTGCTCATTTTAGTGCTTTTATTTTTTTTCCCTGTTTGCTAATTCACATACAGTACAGGACCTGCAAGTAACGTTTTTATACACTGTTGTCAAGAAGAAATGACATGAATTTGCAAACCTAAATTTACATTTACATTTATAGGCTTTGGCAGACCTTATCCATATAGACTTACAATGATCTTATTTATACATTGAGCAGTTAAGGGTTGAGCACTCTGCTCAAGGGCCCAGCAGTGACAGCTTGGTAGTGCTGGGATTTGATTATACAACCTTCACATCAAACATCTTGGCCATATTTTGCACTTTAATTCTCCTCAGGTCCTTGGCACTTATATTATGCTGTTGACTCAGACAGCAGCTTTTGTGCCAATCCATACCGATCTTCTAAAACAGGGAACCTACATGTAAAAAAAACAGGCATGGAGTCATAATATTATACTTTTGGACTGATTGCTTGTACTACATAAGTGCAAGATATGCAAGCCTGCATGTAAGTCTGCAACATTAAGTATACGTTTGTGTTTCTCATGACAGGGGCATTGTACAATCATGGCCTTTTTGAGGGCTGACTACTAGAATGAATGCATTAATGCTACTGTGTCTGTTCTTTATTTTAGATTAAATTGACATTAAATACCCTAAATACACTTCAACTACATCCATTTTCAACCAGCATCAGTGTAGCATGTCTATTTTATCATACTGCATGTCCCATGTCTATAGGAAATTTCACTAACAAGAGTGATAGTCACTTAGTTAGGTGATTTTGACTTTACCATTCCTATAGGGATAAAGATTTTTTTTTTTCCTGTTTATGAAACAGTACTTCGTTTTAGCGACAGAGCCACTAAGCCTTTATCTGATTTGAGAACTCTTTAACCAGTGTAGAGAGAAAGGGTTTATGTACGAGATACCGTACACATGTATATCAGGGAAACACAAATACAGTAAAAAATGTTTTACCAGTTTACTAAATCAGCATTTCAAAAGAAGTACAGAAGAAACCGCAGCATACTTTTTTGATCTGCTTTGTCATTTGAAGAATTATTCTAAAATGTAGATATTTTTCACCTTCAGTTGTTTTTATACTTTGCAGTCTCAAAGTGCTGCAGTGCACATTCGCTTGCTCGCTCGCACACACACACACACACACACACACACACACACACACACACACACACACACACCTTTGGACTGATTGCTTGGATTACATAAGTGCAACATATGCAAGCCTGAATTTATGATTGTATGCCTGTAACCTTAACATGCAAGTAATTAAATTTTATATATGTATATATATATATATATATATATATATATATATATATATATATATATATATATATATATATATATATTGTCTGTATTGTCTTGTATAGTCTGTTTTTGTCTTGTCGTGTCTGTTTTGTCTTGTATAGGTTTTTATTTATGTCTGTTTTTTTGAGAGTAACAAGCAGCTGGAACCAAATTCCTTGTGTGTGTCAACACACTTGGTCAATAAACCTGATTCTGATTCTGATTCTGATATAAAATCTAATGACTTGCATGTTAGGTTACAGGCATACATTCATAAATTCAGGCCTTAAATGGGAGCAAATGTGTTTGGACAATATTATCACTTGCCTCGTGTGTTGATTTATGGCTTCGAGACTGAAATGGCACATATAAATAAACTGTAGGCTAATGGTTTTGACGCTGATTTCCCCTTTCACATGTACAGGCGTGTTGCAGAGGAGGTTATAGAGGGGGCTGGGGATAAAAAAAGGAATGAGTAGGCTTACGGGTACAGATATATACTTCCACACCCACACCCAAACAATAGGTTATACTTCATTGCCATTTAAAAAAAAAGGGAATTCAATAAGTTCATGGTTTTTGTTCAGTTCATTATTTGAGTACACAGGTGGAGACGTAGCTTGGTGGGGATTTCAGGTTTTTTATGACGGTTCCAAATACTTATTTGTGGGTGGCTAACATGACATAACACATATACAGAATGTTTGATTGTATTGTACTTTTTTGTCAGACAAATTATTGTCATAGTGGCTGCAGTAAAAGAGGCATTGTTATGATTCCTTCATATTTACTGCCCCTGCTGTCAAACCAATGCATTTGCTATCTTGTCACATAGTCACATTTTATTTTGTACCAGCTGTGATGGTGGTATGGAGTAGAAACAACGTTAAGCCATCAAGTTACTGTAATGTATTTTTCCCCGTATCTTTTTAAAACCTATTGATGAGTTTGTTACAGAGCTCTGAGGGATATCTTAGAGGTAGGTGATGATGTACTCGAGGTTTACTACAGAAGGAGGAAAAGAATGGTAGCTCTGGCAAAAGGTAAAATGTTATTAGCATGATAATTTTTTGTTTACTCGTATAATTATTAAATCATTATTATTGATAATAAAAGTATTATTATTATTATTATTATTATTATTATTATTATTATTATTATTATTATTATTATAGCTTAGTTAATGGTAGATCATGCCTTCATTGGTCAAGTACCCTGACTTGCTTCTGTAAAATTGACCAGGTCTGTAGATAGAAACAATGCAACCCAAACACAAATACAATGCTGAAAAGAGCTCTAAATTAATAATTAGGAACACACAAGCTTTACCAACAAAAACAGGAAGAAAACATGGTGAATAATCCCAGCGCATCTCCCACTGATGGACTCTATCAGCAGAAGGATGTCAGATTGCACCGCGTGGGACACCACTGCCATCAAGTCATATGAATTATTTATTATGATAGAACATATGGTACATCATGACCTTAGTGAATAGTACAAAACTCAGAAAAACAAGTACGCATATCCACATTAGGTTTTGCTCTCATTGTCTATGTAGCAAGTGTGTCAGTTTAATGCATGTTAATGGATTATATTTAGTTTTGTTCTTGGGGCCTGTTTTAGCTCGAGCGCGATTAATGCAGCGCACATTTGATGGTTTAGTCTCCACCTTGCACTGTTGTTTAATGTCTGTTTTTTAATAGTATTATTGAATTAAAAAACGTACACAACAATGCCAGGGGTCCAAAAAAAGCACATTAGCAGGTTTTAATTGTGTTTACTCACTCTCTATTATAAATACGACTTGTAGTGCATTGTAAAATTTATATTTTGTTTTGTGCATGCGTGAAATCACGCCTTTTTCAGTTTTTACGACAGTTTACCGAAAAAGGGTCTTTAGCATTTGCTTTAAAAGTTTCTGTTAAAAGGAATTCTGCATATCGTAGGACTGAATGAATGAAGAATGAAAGGAATAAAGACATTTGTTAAAGTATGTTAAGTAGAACAGTTAAGTAAGATTCGATCTATTTAAATGTAATTAATATTAAAAAAAAGTGTATTGCATTAACTTGATTTATTTTTTCTATTTTATTTTTGTTTTAATATTATAACATTTTATGAAATATTATTTTATATATTATTTAACCAAGCAGGCATTTTATTTAAACATTGTTTTAATGTAACTGTTAATGTTCTCAATTGTTAAAAATGACAAACTGCGTTTAAAAAAAATGTTTTGTATCTCTTCCCACAAACAGTACCGAAAAATTACCCGAATCGTGACCCAAATATAAAGTGTGTGTATGTAACAATGCTATTACTTAGCACTTTTCTGAAAAGTTACTGAATTAAGAAAATGACTCTATGACCAAATAACAAAAATAGGTGGAAGCAGTGCTTTTTTGGGAAGCAGTCACATTCTCTTCACTTCCTGTACAAGCATGTGTAAAAAAAAATAATAATGATGAAACATTGGCATTGTCAGTTGTGAAAATAAATAATGAAAATAACAAAGAGTAATCAATGAATTGCTCGCAGTCGAACTTTCCCACACAGATCAAAACTTCATGACCCTAGAGAATTTATTGAAATATAAAAATAAAAAAAATATGAATGTCGTGGAATCTACATGTGGCTAAAAAACATATGTTGAAAATGTCTTTTAAAAGCTTTAAATCAAAGTGGTTAGTTTCATTGAGAAAGTGGGAGATAAAGATTAAGTTCGGTTTTATTAGTTTAAAAGATTGAGATATTTTTTTCAGACAGATGTCTGGAGGAAGAGTTAGGTCAGTTTGGTGAGTGGGCATATAAACGGTTTGACTCTGCAAACCCCAAACAGGAACTAAAAATTACACCTGTGTGTCATAGATTTCCGGATGTAATTGCTTGCAAACAATGTGAAACAGTATGCTAGTCATGATTTCCTGATTAAGCGTCATGTTTCCATATAGGTTAGAAGGGTATTTACAAAAAGTGACATCATTTTCACAAGTTAAACTCACAGCTGATTAGTCAGTTGTTCAGACAAATGGTAGCAGAAATATCTACCTCTTACCCAGAGAGCTGCATATATTTATTTATATATTCATTATCAACTGTGTGGCCTTTTATAGAGAGGTGTGTGCCTTTCTAAACCACGTCCAATCAATAAACTTTCCGCAGGTAGACTCCGGTCAAGAGGCAGAAACATCTCAGCAACAAATAAGAGAATTGGGAGGCACCTGAGCGTGTTGTTGCAAAGGGTCTGAATACGTATGTGCATGTGATATTTCAGGTTTTGTGATTTTATTATTATACACAGACATTTCTAGAATTCTGTTTTTACTGTGTCATCATGGGATACTAAGTGTATATTAATGAGAAAAAAAAAACAACGATTGTAGTAGCAGGTTGCAGTATAAAATTGAAAAAGGTGAAAGGGGATCTCAATACTAGACAGACAGACAGACAGACAGACAGACAGACAGACAGACAGACAGACAGACAGATAGATAGATAGATAGATAGATAGATAGATAGATAGATAGATAGATAGATAGATAGATAGATAGATAGATACAAAAAAAATTCTGTGGTCAGATAAGTCAAAATTTGACAATTTAGGTTCTAAAAGAAGAACATTATGTAAGCTGGAGAACAGGAGAGAAGGTGTTAGCAGACTTCCTCACCTCCACAGTCACTGCACTTAAATCCTACTGTTCTGCTCTGCGATGATCTGAATCATCTGGGATGAATGGCAGAAGAAATATCCAACTAGAGAAGAACTCATCTAGCAAGATTTACAAACGGCATTACAAAGTATTTCATCTGAATGTTTGGAGAAATGAACTGTCCAGATGACAAAAGTGTGTAAAGTTGTTATAAATGCTAAGGGAGGATTTACTGAATGAGAATAAAGTTTAACATCTGTACATTTATATATTTGTTTTTGTCCAAGTACATCTTAATACTGTTAAATTTACTATTTTATTGCATAGAAACAAAAGGAGCGTGCATTTGTCTCTCAAAAAATAAACAAAAGACTAACTATATCCAAACCTTTGATAAGCACCTTTTGAACATCAGGATACTGATATTCAATTATTTTTTTATTACAACACTCCTGTAGTCGTACTTTGTGTTGCATTGTGTTAACTCTAGTATATAGTATATATTAATATATTCACTGATACTTTACACTGTAATAATCTACAAACCCGATTCCAAAAAAGTTGGGACACTGTACAAATTGTGAATAAAAAAGAAATACAATCATTTACAAATCTCATAAACATATTTTATTCACAATAGAATATGGATAACATATCAAATGTTAAAAGTAAGACATTTTGAAATGTCATGCCAAATATTGGTTCATTCTGGATTTCATGAGAGCTACACATTCCAAAAAGGTTGGGACAGGTAGCAATTAAAGGCCGGAAAAGATAAATGTACATATAAGGAACAGCTGGAGGACCAATTTGCAACTTATTAGGTCAATTTGCAACATGATTGGGTATAAAAAGAGCCTCTCAGAGTGGTAGTGTCTCTCAGAAGTCACGATGGGCAGAGGATCACCAATGCTGCAGCGAAAATAGTGCCGCAATATCAGAAAGGAGTTTCTCAGAGAAAAACTGCAAAGAGATTGAAGTTATCATCATCTACTGTGCAAAATATCATCCAAAGATTCAGAGAACCTGGAACAATCTCTGTGCTTAAGGGTCAAGGCCTGAAAACCATACTGGATGTCTGTGATCTTTGGGCCTTTAGACGGCATTGCATCACATACACGAATGCTACTGTAATGGAAATCACAACATGGGCTCAGGAATGCTTCCAGAAAACTTTGTCGGTGAACACAATCCACCGTGCCATTCGCCGTTGCCGGCTAAAACTCTTTAGGTCAAAAAAGAAGCTATATCTAAACATGATCCAGCAGCGCAGGCATTTTTTCTGGGCCAAGGCTCATTTAAAATGGACTGTGGCAAAGTGGAAAACAGTTCTGTATTCAGACGAATCAAAATTTTAAGTTATTTTTGCATCCAGAATAAAGAGGATAAGGACAACCCAAATTGTTATCAGTTCAGAAGCCTGCATCTCTGATGGTATGGGGTTGCATGAGTGCGTGTGGCATGGGCAGCTTACACATCTGAAAAAACACCATCAATGCTAAAAGGTATATCCAAGTTCTAGAACAACATATGCTCCCATCCAGACGTCGTCTCTTTCAGGGAAGACCTTGCATTTTCCAACATGACAATGCCAGACCACATACTGCATCAAGCACAACATCATGGCTGCGTAGAAGAAGGATCCGGGTACTGAAATGGCCAGCCTGCAGTCCAGATCTTTCACCCATAGAAAACATTTGGTGCATGATAAAGAGGAAGATGCGACAAAGAAGACCTAAGACAGTTGAACAACTAGAAGCCTGTATTAGACAAGAATGGGACAACATTCCTATTCCTAAACTTGAGCAACTTGTCTCCTCAGTCCCCAGACGTTTGCAGACTGTTATAAAAAGAAGAGGGGATGCCACACAGTGGTAAACATGGCCTTGTCCCAACTTTTTTAAGATGTGTTGATGCCATGAAATTTGTAATCAACATATTTTTCCCTTAAAATGATTCATTTTCTCAGTTTAAACATTCGATATGTCATCTATGTTGTATTCTGAATAAAATATTGAAATTTGAAATTTCCACATCATTGCATTCTGTTTTTATTCACAATTTGTACAGTGTCCCAACTTTTTTTGGAATCGGGTTTGTATAACATATAGTGCAATGGTTGACAAGAGCAGCTTGCAGAAGCCGTAACAGTATGACTATGGTCCTGAGTTTTTCTTATAAGTCTCAAACTATTTTTACATTTTAGTACTCACACTTTGTTCAGTCCTCGCAGCCACTGTACAATTTCAGGTCCTAAGTGGAGAATAACAGTATAATCAATAATGCTTAATAAATGTTTCCTTCCATGTAGGTCACCTGGTTTCAACTTTGAGAAAAAGAGAGGGAGAGGGAGAGAAAGAGAGAGAGAGATATCGCGAGAGGAAAGCACAGGTGCAGTCTCTGATATTTTTTGGGGGGCTGAAGTGATAAATGTGGACCTGCTTTTAAAAAAGCATCAAAGAAGGACCAAGATGGCCAGTGGCCACCCGTAAATCACCACTTCAAACACACAATCAAGGGGATGATCAGAGGAGCAACCTGCAGCTGGTCTCGCACTTGTGCTCACTGTCATATAAAATAGCACATATGTCTGCCCTTCACAGTCTTGACCATCTCCTTCTCTTACTTAATAAGGGGATGGTTAAAAATAAAACATAGTAATGCAAAAATACAAATAAGTAGTGACCTACACCTTCTCTCTCTCTCTCTCTCTCTCTCTCTCTCTCTCTCTCTCTCTCTCACACACACACACTTAATCACTGTGGCAGACAAGGGGTTTCCCTTCTACCTCACAATACTGCACCACTGATGTCACAATTCACATAAAAGTAAAAGAGAGAAGCAACAACAGCAAAGATTATTCTCATGTATCACTATAAAACAACTATGCAAAACGCCTAATTAACTTACCTAATAAATGTTTTGCATGATAATGTTATCAAAAGGATAATAATAGTATTAATATGTGTATAAAACACATTATCTACAAAGGTAGATAATAATAGCAGAATAATAATGATGAATGACCTCAACTTGTTCAGATGTGGTTTTGTTTGTGATGGAGAAGTACTCTTTACTTGCAGGGAGTTTCAGAAACGGATAGTTCCCAGGTACGTGGGGTACATGATGAAATTTTTTTCCAGCTCATTGCTTGACCTATGAAAACACAGAGGTGGTTTCTTATTAAAATCAATCAACACCTTTTTGCAGTACATCACATAGTCAGAAGGGCCACTTCTTTTTGGTAGGTAGACTCAAACTCATCACTTCTGCTATAAAGGCCTACTAGGTGTTTGTGTAATATATAAACTCATGCAAAGGTGGAAATACAACCTCCACTTAGCAGATGTTATCTGTGTGGTTGATCTCGGCACAGTTGCACTAACAAGTTAGTTTGTATTCTGTGTCAGCACTTTGTAAAAGTCAGTCAGTGGTAAAACTGTTTCTTCAAGTTTTTAGACATTGGAAAGTCTTTAGGAGGGAGCATGTGACTTGTCAGTAAGATGAATGTTGTATGATTCAACTCAAGAGAGAGATAACAGAGATGCTGGTGAGAAAACTATGTTATAACCTAAAAGTAACTACATTTTGAGGAAATCCCTCAACATTTCAAATTCTACAGCATTTAATAGACAAAATGTACATATAATATATAAAAAAATGAAAGTTGACTAACTGCTGTGAAATAAAAAGGCAGTATGGTAACTTTTCAATGTGTCAGGTCACATCACTCCATATCTATTATTGATTATCAACTACAACAGCATACTGTATGGTGTTTTATGCTTAGCTTATACATATCACATGTAATTGTGTTATTTAATTACAAAATTAATGAAGGAAAACAAAAAAATATTAACACTTAAAAATGCCATCAGTGGAACATTTACTCAGGGAGATTTTATTTGTATCATTCTCATAGATCTTCCCCACCAAACATTTCCACATGTAGCACCAGATAAATACTTGTGTGTGTGTGCAGTCTCATGTATAGGGTTTGAAACATTAAATCACTGCAGCACACTCTAAGACTGTACAGCTCTGCTTGTCACTTCACTATCACTATCAGTCAGGTTAAAAATTATAGTCCGTGTCCTGAGTATGTGAGTGAAAGCCAGTGGCCATAACTCATGAGAATTGTTGTGTATAAGCAGATATGATAAAGAGTACCTCTATACAATCGCAAATTCTAATGCTTATCATGCTTCGGTGCAGGAAAATCACAGCATAGAAATCAGGTACATCTTTCAATATGCACACCACTATAGATTTCACATGGCAGAGTACACGACTCTAACCTTCCAATACATCTTTCTATTTTACCTATTACATCCTTTTTTCCCTCTATTTTCTCTTTCCATATTCTTTTTTTTTTATTCTTTTAAACAGTGAGTCCCTGCACTGACCTGTTTGAATTTCAGTAAATGTTGTACCTTTTGTAACTGTGTATGAGACAAATAAAACCTGTAAGGGAAAAATTATAAAAATGTCCTCAAACAGATTTAAGACATAGACACTTAACTAATGTAATAAAGAGTGGCAGTAAAGGTGCTTTTCAGCGATCACAGAATTTCTTGAATTGGCTCTGGGATCATGGCTGGCTAGGAAATAGACTAGCACACTTAAGCAATGCATATCACTCAGTTTCTTGTTTCTTAAGAGTCTTTCAGGAGAAGTCCGACGTGGAATTACAGCAAGAAGCATTGCCCCCTTTACTGCTTCCGGGTTCCCTATCTATGTGAAGTTTCTATCTACATGCTTTCTAGAGGTTCTCCAAATACAGTGAGGAAAATAAGTATTTGAACACCCTGCTATTTTGCAAGTTCTCCCACTTAGAAATCATGGAGGGGTCTGAAATTGTCATAGTAGGTGCATGTCCACTGTGTGAGACATAATCTTAAAAAAAAATCCAGAAATCACAATATATGATTTTTTAACTATTTATTTGTATGATACAGCTGCAAATAAGTATTTGAACACCTGAGAAAGTCAATGTTAATATTTGGTACAGTAGCCTTTGTTTGCAATTACAGAGGTCAAACGTTTCCTGTAGTTTTTCACCAGGTTTGCACACACTGCAGGAGGGATTTTGGCCCACTCCTCCACACAAATCTTCTCTAGATCAGTCAGGTTTCTGGCCTGTCGCTGAGAAACACGGAGTTTTAGCTCCCTCCAAAGATTCTCTATTGGGTTAGGTCTGGAGACTGGCTTGGCCACACCAGAACCTTGATATGCTTCTTACAGAGCCACTCCTTGGTTATCCTGGCTGTGTGCTTCGGATCATTGTCATGTTGGAAGACCCAGCCTCGACCCATCTTCAATGCTTTAACTGAGGGAAGGAGGTTGTTCCCCAAAATCTCGCAATACATGGCCCCGGTCATTCTCTCCTTAATACAGTGCAGTCGCCCTGTCCCATGTGCAGAAAAACACCCCCAAAGCATGATGCTACCACCCCCATGCTTCACAGTAGGGATGGTGTTCTTGGGTTGGTACTCATCATTCTTCTTCCTCCAAACACGTTTAGTGGAATTATGACCCAAAAGTTCTATTTTGGTCTCATCTGACCACATGACTTTCTCCCATGACTTCTCTGGATCATCCAAATAGTCATTGGCAAACTTAAGACGTGCCTGGACATGTGCTGGTTTAAGCAGGGGAACCTTCCATGCCATGCATGATTTCAAACCATGACGTCTTAGTGTATTACCAACAGTAACCTTGGAAACGGTGGTCCCAGCTCTTTTCAGGTCATTGACCAGCTCCTCCCATGTAGTTCTGGGCTGATTACTCACCTTCCTTAGGATCATTGAGACCCCACGAGGTGAGATCTTGCATGGAGCCCCAGTCCGAGGGAGATTGACAGTCATGTTTAGCTTCTTCCATTTTCTAATGATTGCTCCAACAGTGGCCCTTTTTTCACCAAGCTGCTTGGCAATTTCCCCGTAGCCCTTTCCAGCCTTGTGGAGGTGTACAATTTTGTCTCTAGTGTCTTTGGACAGCTCTTTGGTCTTGGCCATGTTAGTAGTTGGATTCTTACTGATTGTATGGGGTGGACAGGTGTCTTTATGCAGCTAAAGACCTCAAACAGGTGCATTTAATTTAGGATAATAAATGTAGTGGAGGTGGACATTTTAAAGGCAGACTAACAGGTCTTTGAGGGTCAGAATTCTAGCTGATAGACAGGTGTTCAAATACTTATTTGCAGCTGTATCATACAAATAAATAGTTTAAAAATCATACATTGTGATTTCTTGGATTTTTTTTTTAGATTATGTCTCTCACAGTGGACATGCTCTAGCAATGAATAAATCCACACTGGTATGCGGGATTACAAACTTAAGATAAATCGCACTATAACGCAAACTATAACGCAAACTATAACGCAAACTTGCAAAATTTAAGTGTTTCAGGAACAAGTAGCTCTTCAACCATTGCTGTTTGGACATCTAGGGGAAGTTCATTCCACCACCTCGCTGCCAGAACAGAGAAGAGCCTTTTGATTAGAACATAGAAGTTATGAAATTATTATTTTTTCTCTGATGTAGCTTTTTTTTTTTTTTTTTTATGAATTTAGTATTTGACATATTTTATGCATGAATTAGTTCAGTTAGTTCTTTCTCTATTTGAGCAACACCTTTTTTTATCATTAAGAATTTTTTAACGTAGCTTCTCCATTTTGATTTGCTACATAACGCAGAGCTAGAGTCTTGTACATTGATTGTTTTGATTTCTAAGAAAATTGCCATAGCTTGTTAGAATTCCTGGTAATTAGATGACATTCTTAAGTACTTATGCTTGGATTTGTTTTGTTATGTCTGATTTCTTCAGGTTTCCCTTGGCTTTCATATAATAAATAAGCTAAGTTGTACTATTGCATATAGTTCCTCCTCCAGCAGAGAGCACTGTTCTGTAAAAAAACATTTTAAGCTGTTTTCATAAAACTTCACACCACATACTAAAATATATAAATAAAGTTTTTATTAACTCTTATAAGAAGTATAGAACATGCATCGCTTTTAATGTAGAACTGTGCAACTGTTGAATGAAATCAGCATCAGGACATCAGTTGTCATCATAAAATAAATGTTGCATAGCGACTACAGTCAGGTGGATTAAACCGCCAAGATAAAAAAGTCTATCATCACCGTTCTACTGTATGTTTGTAAACATTTAATATGCTGTATTGTTGCAATACATTTCAAACTGAAATTGCATTCTTGCAATATTTACCATTTTGTTTACATTCAATTAAGACATTGTACCTCTTTTAAAACATAATATCATTAAGTTACCAATAAATACATAAAATAATAAATAAATATCATTTTCACAATAAATAGTTATTTTATATAAGTTAGGATCACAAGTTAGCTTTTCATCGTGGTAACAGTGCAGTTACGGAAAAGGCACTGTAGGACGTGTAAGTAGTTTTCCAAAGGGTGTTTGCTGTGCCGTTTGCTCGAGCAAAGGGTAGTCCCCTTTAAAAAAGAAATAAAAAAAATCATCAACAATCTAATACTTAATAAAAAAATATTTTAGGTACAAAAAGATTAAAAAATACTTATTTTACGACTCATTACAAACTAGTATGCTGACATTCATAATGTTAATATTGGTTTAGTAATTTTTAATGGTAAATTCATAGACCTACCGTCATTGCATGCGTTTCCAGTAATTTATCCATTACCTTTAGATTTTCCGTGACAATTTTTAGGATGTCTTTAGAGGCTTCAGGTACTGTGACATTGTTCAGGGCCTTTTTCAGCTTTTCCAAGGCATCTTTGGCGGTATTACACTAGTGTGGGATAATAAGAATAAAATTGTTAATATGCATTACCGTTTAACTAAAGATAGGTTAGATAGAAAACTAATAATAGATTGTATTTCTAGATTTTAATCACATACGTTCCAGTTTTTTGAAGGATTTTCCTTTTGGATGGAAGAATATGCATGTGGGTTCTAAAGAAAAAAAAAAGAGAGAGAGAGAGAGAGAGAGAGAGAGTCATATATGAACAGCTCCATTAGTAATAGATACTAGTTATGCAAGAATTATAAATACGTGCTCAAACGAGAGACACTCTGACAGTTTATATCTAATATCAAAACACAAAATTGTTATGTAAAATTGAAGCATTAGTTATTTACTTACAGATTCGCTGTGGAGGTTTTGATTCAGTTTTTTCAGATCTTCAAGTATGTGTTTGAAGGTAGTATTAAATCTAGGGATGGCCGCTGATAGGCTCAGAGACAGAGTGAGCAAAAAAATGAGTGTCTTCTTCATGGTTCCCCTTCTCAGAGACACTTTCTAGTGATATTGTTTTCTGTGTCTGCCTGTCTTTATATACACCACACAGGAAGCTCTGATAGAAAAAAAAAACCCAGTGCAGAAACCACTTAGCATTCAGGTCATGGAACATTTTTAAACATGTGAAGGTTTACATACATATATTCAACAGTTTTTCTTTATTTTTATTAGTTTCAAAATGTTATATTAATATTGAATGCACTAAAATTATGACAGAACGGCAATGGACATATGTAGTCAATAAAAGTGTGTTAAATACGTCAGAATATGTTTTATATTTTCAATTTTTCAAAAAAGCCACCTTTTGCTTTATTGACAGTTTTGCACATTCTAGGCATTCTGTCGGCCCGCCTCATTAGGTAGTCACCTGGAATGGAAAATGGAATGGTTTTCTAACAATCTTAAAGGAGTACTTGTTGGCTGTTTTTCATTCACTGTCCGGTCCAACTCATCGTAAACCTTCTCAACTGGATTTAGATCATGTGATTTTGTAGGCCAGGTCATCTGATGCAGCACTCCATCACTCTATTTTTCAAACAAATAGCTCTTAAATAACCTAAAGGTGTGTTTAGGTTCATTCTCTTTTTGGAAAACAAATGATGGTCCCACTAAGTGAAAACCAAATGGTATGGCATGTTGCTGCAAAATGCTATGAAAGCCATACTGGTTAAGTGTGCCCTCAGTTTGAACTAAATCATCAACAGTGTCACCAGCAAAACTCCTTTAAAACATCACACCACCTCTTCTATGCTTCACAGTGGGAAGCAGACATTCGGGACCCATCTATTCTCCTTCTGTACGTCTAACAAAGAACTGTTGAAACCTCAAATTTCCAAATATTAGACCAAAATACAGTTTTCCTCTGATCTAATGTCCATTTATTGTCTTTCTTGAGTCACTTCTGCTTTTCATTCATCCGAAGTAATGGTTCCTTTGCCACAATATCATGAATTTCTCATGCAGTCACCTCAGAAAAGTGGATGTTGAAATATGTCTACCGCTTGAACTCTGTGAAGCATTTATGTGAATCAGCAGTTTCTGGGGCTGACAATTCTAATACATTTTTCATTTTTATCCTTAGCCTGTTTCATCAAAACATTTTATGGCTTTAGAGACCACAGCTAAGGAAATTTACAAAAGTTTATATTGATGCACTTGATCCAATAGGTTAAAGTTTCTACAGTAACAATAATTTACTGCGACATCTTCACATAATTATTTTTAAAATTCTATTCAACAAATAATAATGTTAAATTGCTGATGAAGGAGATTTGGTCTGTATAAACAGTCAAGATCACGGTCACCTTGGCTCCGTCTCCAGGACAGATGTCTTTGTGTTTTTACATGTTTTATTTATACTTTTTTAATGTATTTGTTACATTTGAGAGCGAGAAAGAAAAGTAAGAGACTGGTGAGGTAATGGCTGTTTATAGCTGCTATAATGTAAGTCTAAAAGGAACAGGAACTGTTACAGGGACATCCCGCGTCATTAAACATAACCTTATTTAAAAAAAAAAAAATGCCATGCTTTAATTAACAAGGAACTTGTTAGGATATGATTATCAGCTAATTGCCATAAGAAAATACTTAATGTCTGTTTGGTCTGTATTTTATGTCAGGACTTTTGTACCAAAACAGTTTAATTAAATGTTCAGTATGAGAATACTGTTTGTATCTCATACTGAACATTATATTTAACACTTTTAATATTGTTTCTCTGTTTGACTGTACACTGTAATGATGTGCTGTATAACCACACAGAAGTGTATCTGGAGTCACACAGAAGCGTATGAGTTCCCTCAGTCATGGTTTCTGTCTTATGTCACATCAGGGTCACCATTTTAGGTATCTAGATCAACATCCAGATTTCTGTAGTGTGGCTGTCTTTTCAATTTGAACTTATGTTTGATTACTGTTTGATTACTATCATGCTGTAGTAAAAATGTGTAAAATCCTGACATGTGTTCCCCCTTTTAAATTTGTAATGCTGACACAATAAGCCTCAGTCACTTATATTAGCAACTTTTCATTATTCTATTTATAAAACTGGGGTAAGGCACTGTTATTTCTCATTTCCCTAACAACATAACTCTGAGTGATAACATAAGGTAGCATCAGTGGGCAGTGCTTTTTTCCCCCCTTTGGAAACTATCATTAATAATCGTGTTGCATGGATTATATCTGTGATGGTTTGCGATTGATTAATCCATATAAAATAGCATATCCACGTAAATTCTGATCAGGGTATAAACTTTTGGTTACCACCTACTGTAGAAATATTCACATTAAAAAAAAAAAAAAAAAAAAAAAAGCCCTGCATACTTTCCAAGTTTCAACACATTCGTCACATTCCTCCATTAACTTAACTTGTAGTCAGAAACTTTGTAATGTGTTTTAGCATCATTTAACCACAGGTCCTTCTGTCAGTTTCAGTGATGTGTTAAAAAACCCCTCTTAATATTAATTTTAATAGCTGCAAAGTTTTTTCAGAGGTGACAGCTTATCTCAGTTTTAGAGACCAGATGGGCTGAAGATGCCACCCACTGTGATCCGAGAGGAATGATAAACTTCTCATTATTTTCCCAGCAGTGCATTGGTTGAAAAATACACACACTCACTGAGTGATTGGTTTCTATTATACCCCTTAACAATGATGATTTAAATGAATTTTCAGGTAGAATATGTATAAGATACGAAATAACTGAGAAAAATAGCGTCTATGTGATTTGATCTCAATTGCAGACTTCATGGAAAAATGCTTTTCATAAAAAAATGGGTGACGGTGGTACATCAAATGAATAAAATATTTACAAGATACCATAGATATGAGCAGTTTACCCCACCCCCATCCCCAGATAGTAACTTTTGCAGCATGTCAATTGAGTTGTGTGCATTGCATTGGGTTGAGATTTAAATATGCATATGGACATTGAGATATAATTATATGTAATATTAGACATATAAAAAATATTGAGATACCAATCTGGTAAGACACACTGAACTTAGCTGAGCTGACCAACATACTGCTCTAAATGAAGCATTGCTCAGGGACTATCTGCCTTATTCTTGTCCTTTGATAGGACAAGAGTATGCAAAAACTCACATATTCAGCATATATAAGAAGCTTCTTATGAGCAGGATACATGATTATGGCACGGCCCTTATCAGATTGCTTTTGGTTAATTTGCTAACTTTTAATCTTTTAGTGCTGATTATTACTGGCTTGTGGCGTTAGATAAGATCAGTGAAAGATATGCTCTAAGCCATGACATGTAATATAAACCACACATATAACTGCACAAAACTATCTGCTGTCTAGTAATGGTATATTATCTGTAAATAAATGCATGCAGATACAGTTGTGTATTTATTTACTACAGCAGCTATTAGCTAGAGGTCTAGGTTATCTCTGTGAGAATTTTCTCTAATGTTGGGGATGGTAAAGATAATTTTTTTGAACCACATAAAGTGCATCTGCAGCTAGGCCGCTTTGTGTGATCTGCAGGCCTTCATTAAAGTTACAATGCATTAAATGGCGTAGTTTGTCACTTTACATATTAAGGAAGGAAATAACTTAGTGTTCGGGGATCACACCTCAGAAATAGATGATGATGTCAGTTTATGTGAATGCCAGAGTAGGCAGTCAAGGGAAAAAGCTCATGTATGTATGTGGGGAAATTTACATATGGGTAATTTATATATATATATATATATATATATATATATATATATATATATATATATATATATATATATATATATATATATATATATATATATATATATATATATATATATATATATATATATATATATATATATACACTTACAGTTCCCTGGTGGTCTAGTGGTTAGGATGCGGCCCTCTCACTGCTGCGGCCCGTGTTCGATCCCGGTCAGGAACCAACCCTGGTTATTAGGGTTGCACAAGCCTTAGTGTCGGTCCCAAGCCTGGATAAATGGGTAGGGTTGCGTTAGGAAAAGCATCCACCGTTAAAAACATGTGCCAAATCAAACATGCGGATGGTCTGCTGTGGCGACCCCTAACGGAAGAAGCCGAAGAGAGTTTTATATATATATATATATATATATATATATATATATATATATATATATATATATATATATATATATATATATATGCTGTGTATATATATATATATATGCTGTATATATATATATATATATATATATATATATATATATATATATATATATATATATATATATATATATGTATGTGGGTAAATACCATGCATCAGGTATTCCACAGGCTTTGGGTTCAATGCTATGACGTAGTTTTAATGTGTATATTTCCAATTGTCGGCTTCAGCCAATTATAAATCATTAGTCAATGATTTATCATAAATGTAAAAAAAGACTGACCACAGCCAGATCATTCAGGAAACGACTAGAGTGAGTAATCTGGATTTCTGTCAATGTGGTCAATTTAAGGTGTTACAGAGGTGTTCATGTGTAATTCTGAATGCTGTGAATGCTGAAATAGGCACAGTTCCATTTGCTGTGTTGGAGCATGGGAAAGCAGATGCTGTGGATTGTGTTTAGTGGACCAGTTGTTCCTAGAATCCAATCTATAGTGAATACAAAATGAAACAGTTATAGGAAAATAATCAACAACAGGAAATATTAGTGTTTCCTAAAGTGTTTTATTCCTCTTATACCTCAACCATTTTTCAACAGTTATATTTTCTTTATTTTTTAATGAGTGATAGGACCTTTAATCCAATTATATAATTACATTTTGTAGAGCATACTCAAATCAAGTTCATCATTACAGCCATGCATAGTGTAAGGGTTCGGAGAGGTGAGGCCGAAACCCGAAGTAACAAAAGTCGAGGTTTTATTCAGGCACCCTGAAACACCATACACTGTGGCATAGAATCCAACAGTACTGTGAAAGTCCATGTAGTCCGATAATAATTCTGAAAAGGTAAGGTTCGTGCGAACCTGAATAATCCAAAAGGGGTTAGTCCAAGAATGTTCTCCTTAGATGTAGTAGAAAGGACGATGACTCTGGGGAAAGTAGGCACTTATATCGGGCCGAGTGGAGATGAGCACCAGGTGCCGGTACTTAGTATGATGGAGAGTCGCTACAAACCTGCGGAGTGTTGAGGGAAGGCGTGGCAAGCTGTTCCCTGACACATAGTTTCTAGTTTTACAAAAGCTATATCTTCTTCATGTTTTAGGAAACTGCACAGCACAGCACCCTGAGAATTATGCCCTGGGTGGAAAAAAAAGCTCTGACTTTGAAATATTATTATTATTACTATAATTATTATTATTATTATTATTATTATTATTATTATTAGGCTTAAAAAATAAGGGAATGTCTGCCATATAAGCATCAATTGTTTCAGGGCGTGCAATAACATTTACTCTATATATTCAGACAAAATCAAATTTGAAAATGTAACAGCATTATGGTATTCATACACACATACACATTGTACTACCTAATGATCCAGCAAAAATATTTTGAGATCAGCCATACCAGTGCAATCACAAAACTCATTAAACAACCATATTTTTGTAATGGCATCTGTCAAGTGGTTGGATATATTAGGCAGCATGTGAACAGCCAGTTTTGGGCTGGAAACATGTAAACTGGGTTGAAAGTCGTTCTCTAGAGATGCCCAAAAGAGGGCCCATGGGCTGGTTGTGAAGAACGGAGCATCTGAGCATGTAATTGCTATTTGCTATTGAATAAATACATCTACAAAGTGTGTGGTGATCCCAGGAATTAGTGCTTAGTACTGGTGAGTCAGTTTCTATAGATACTCTAGCTGATTTTTTTTCTTCTTGCATTGTGACTGTGAATCATCCTCCAGCCTTTCATCATATGTGTTTCTGCCCACTTGGCTGCTGCTGCTATACATTTCTGCTTAATAGACTTGGAGGTTGCTGCTTTAAGTAGACAGGATGGTAGGTAGGTAGGTACAGTAGGAAGGTAAGTGGGAAGGGTAGGTAGGTAGGTAGGTAGGTAGGTAAGTAGATAGGTACTGTAGGTAGAAAATGCAGGTAGGTAGGTAGGTAGGTAGGTAGGTAGGTAGGTAGGTAGGTAGGTAGGTAGGTAGATAGATAGATAGATAGATAGATAGATAGATAGATAGATAGATAGATAGATAGATAGATAGATAGATAGATAGATAGATAGATGTTTTTTCCTATCTATGTTTGAGGGTGGGTGGGTGGGTGTGGGTGGGTGGCTGTGTGTGCTGACACCACATTCGCCATTTAGAATAGCCACGACCATTTAAAAACCGCCTGCTTTTAACACATCAACATTGGAATGACCCTATAGCTGCTATGAGCATCCCCTCTTTAAAGTCCCCTGCGTAGGCTTCAGGTTTTTATGTCAGATACTGAGGAAGTGTTTATTACAGTGGTATTGAAAGTACTGACAGTACTGAGAAGTGTTACACTTAAACAGGCATTTGGTTCCTGTGCCAAGATTTGTTTTGCAAAAGTCACATCACATGTTTCAGGGATAAACCGGTATGAAGCATGTGTTCAAAACTAATGCCATGATAAATAAAATCTAAGCAGAATCATTTGTAAAATGATCAGGAGCACTGACATCATATTCATATGAATGGCAACTCACAGGCTTACATTTAAAGAGGAAGTGATACAGTAGGTCAGTGGTTAAGATGTTGGACTTCTTATCTGAAGGTCATGAGTTAAAAATCCCAGCACCGCCAAGCTGCCCATGCTGTACACTTTTGTAAGGCTTTTAACCACCAACTTCTCAGTTGTATGAATAAGATAATTGTAAGTCACTCTAGATGAAATCACCTGCAAAATGCCATACATGTAAATGCATAGCCCCCCTTATTCTAATATGTTTTTATGTCTATAGCAGCAACTTGAAAAGGGACTTGTGCTAAAGCTACTGAAAATAAACATAAAAAACCTTGTGTTAGTTTGATATGGTAAGGTCTTTTGGGTGTTTTTTAGGCTTTTTGGAAGGAATCACACATATTGAGTTCAAGTCAGACCCTGAGGTCTGAGGAAGTGCTATTAAAAGTTCTGAGCACTGAGAAGTGTTACAACTAGGCAGACATTTGGCACTGTGCCTAGATTTGTACTGCAAAAGTCACATCATTTGTTTCAGGTGTAATTGTGTAGAAAGCATGTGTTTAAACTGATGCCATGCTTAAACAGGATATCATTATGCTTAAAATAGTGATCGTTTCGAAAGTGCCCAATATTATGGTCTTAGCATCAACTTAAATTATCTTAATGAAGAATTTATTATCGTCTGTTACCAGTTTTCTGTTAAGAAATATTGTCCTATTCATTTCTGCTGATTATGCATTTTTTATTTCTTCTAATTATTTTATATATCTGTGAATTATAGGCTGTGGGTGTCAGCCTTGTAATAAAAAAAAATGCTGCAGGACAAAGTGCTTCTCTCAAACTTGTTTTACTCACAAGTTTTTTTATGTAATCTGTGAGTTTTTGCTTCGTATTATTTCTCTCTTTTTCTGTTTGGAGGAACAAATTGACTTTGAAATCGTATCACTTTGCAATGGTGCATCATTCGAATCTTCATTATGTATGCTGTGACTTCCAGTGAAAATCACTGACTTGCTCGTAATTAATCTTTGTCTTTTTTTTTTGCAAAGTATGTAATTTAAGGAAAAAACCAAGTGCATACTACTCAGCTTTTCGTGATTCTGACTCACTAGACAACACTTTTGAGCTTGTCTTAACACCATCTATGTTGGGTACAACAGTCTATCTATTTCCTCAGCCATGTTAATGCTTAGTGGAATCCACCCAAATGGGGCTTTTTTTTTAACACAGACAGCATTTTTTTTTTTTTTTATATTTATGTCATTATGTCATTTGTATTATAACCTCAATATCTTGGATGAACCTCTAGCAACTAGAGTCAGATAAAGACAAAATTTTAAATGTATGTGTCAAAAGGTACATTACTTTTCAGGGTGGGCGTGAATATGAGGGGAATGCCACTATTAGTCTGTGAACATGAACTCTTAATCATTTGGCTTGTAGGTAAGAAGCTACCAGCAAAATTGTACTTATTCACCCACTAAAAACATGCATTGTCATGTGTTCATGCTAAAAAAACCCTCTTTGTTCTGTATTTTCCATCATAATTCTCAAATAATTATTCAAATAATTCTCCTCAATTGTAATTGAAAGCATGAGTTCCATCATCTGATGAATGATGCGTAGGCAAAAGTGTAGAGGCCTAGTTTGCAAATATAGATGAGTATGTGTCTGGAGGATAGTGGTTGATACTAAGTTGCTATTTCTGGTAGGGGGTGTTCAAGTTCCTTTCACATTAGAGAGATTGTGTGATGATACGCGCTTTGAAGGAAGTTTCAGCCCCGTTCCTGCCATTACGCCTGTTCTCATCTACAGCTTTTGCCCCAGTATCAATCTACCTTTAGGTCAAACCACACTGTAAATGACTCATGGCATTTCTGCAGAATGACCTGACAGTTTTCCCACCGCAGAAACATCCCAACTATCCCCTTAGCTCCTTCATGAGGTCACTGAAATGTCTGTATGTCCACCAGATGGCAGAAAAATGCTGACAAAGGCCACGAATGATGGAAAGTACACAGATTACAACATGCATGTAAAACGAGAGGAAGTTCAAGGTTACACAGTAAAATTACATTCTATTATGCCCTGTATCCGGATTTTGGCTCCTCTTAACCACATTGTGCAAAATATTGTTATTTTAATCAACAATTATATATTTTAATGGCACGGCTGCTTCCTTACCTAGTGCCATACTGCACTATGGCCTGCACTCACTTTTATTTAAGCAAACTAACCTACCACAGTTTTCCATAACCACAACCCATTTACTGTTACTCATCGGTTTCTATGCATAATAGGTCAAACCCATCTACCATGTACATTAGAGCCAATTGGTACCACAGCGCTACACAACAAGGCCAAAAAGTAGCTCAGTGGTTAAGACATTTGACTTCTGGTGGTAGGTTCAAATCCCAATAAACCAAGCTATTGCTCTTGGGCCCTTGAGCAAGAGCATTAAGAGAATTGTCACCCTGGATAAAAGCATCTAACAAATGCTATGAATGTAAAATTAATTGAGTCGTGGTTTATCTTCGACACAGACTTCAATGTTTATCCTAGTTTATGGTGGTGATCCAATAATCCACCTTATGAGTAGGTCAGGTGACAAACTACTACCCATATTTAATGCTAAACCAATCCTACACGGACATTAGATTTTATGTGTATGTTAGTTTATCATGGAAGCATGTTGAGAATAGAACATTAATCACCATTACACTGCTTCCTTCTAACCTCTTCAAATCTAAGATCACAATCAACCAATCTGCTATTGCTTTTATCTGATCTGTATTCTCATCATTTCTCCACAAAGCAGTGAAGAGATATTACGAAGTGCAGAGGTTTCTCTTTTCCTATGAAAGGTAAACAATTTAAATTGATTAAGTGCTGTGGGCTAAAAAAAATAAATAAACAATGTTAAAAATAAATAAATAAAATAGATAGAAAAATAAACAGAAAAATAAATAATTATCTGCTTAACATACAGTATGCTAAACTTTTCTTATTTCCTTTTTCTTTTAAGTTTTAGTTTAGTGAAACTTATAGTATAATGAAAATAAAATCCAATTTATTGTATAATAGAGGTCAAAGCCTAATGCAACTAATCAGTGCCATCTGATGAGACACATGATGCTAGTCCTTATTTCTCAAACGTTTTTCCAAATCTAATTTTTCCCTTTTTTTTTCTCTTCTAATACATGGCCTGGCCAAATCAAAGGTTACCCACGGACTAACTTTGCCCTGCAAGCTATTGTTTGGGCATCAATGATGTAGTGTATAAAGCAGGTTCAAACAGGACTGCCAGAAACTAAACCTCCCCACATTCTCCAGCAGAGTGCACTGTAATCTCACCTGGGGCCTGTTTCGGGTCTGCCTGTCATTCTTGCACAGGGGTCACCGTAGCAGTAATAATATGCTTGCGTTTAATAACTAAAAATATAAAATAACCTGAAAAAAAACCCCTGAAAGTATTTAAAAAAAAGCTGCAGAAGTTTTTTTCTTTAACTTTCAACCAAAACAATGCATTCGTTTTAAGTTAGTATTATTAATAAACTAGTTATTTTTAATGCATTGTTTTGATTAATTGTTTAATTAATCAAAACAACCTGTTTAATTCATGTAAACAGTTAAATCATCGAATAACTGTAAAATATGATTAACGAATATAAAGATCTTTGATCATTGTAGTTGACTTCCTTGCCAGTGACTTTGGTCTGATCTATTAGGATTGTAACAGTCAGTGTTTTATAAGGCATACAATCAAACTAAATTCTTTACATTTCCTAATGAGCATTTTTGCACTTTTCCCCAGATGGGAACAAGACACGCATGGTTTGACTGTATTTTATCGTACAGGAAACGTGAGAGATAAGAATCGTACTTGTTGAGGCCACATCTTATGCATATCTAAAAACTGAAAAAAGCTGACGCATGGCCTACAATGCATTTGAATGTATTTAATGTCTATTCTTTTAGTGCAAATGTTAATGTAAATTTGCATAGTATAAATTGTCTTTTTATTTTGCAGTTGCATTGAAAAATTTAAAAAGTCCTGTCTATTAAATCTAAATAAATGTTGATTTTTAAATTGAAGAAATCTTATCTTTTATCTGTGTGGTTGTTTATTTATTTATTTATTTATTTGTTTGTTGCTATGTTGCATATCTTTTTGCTGATATACTTAGATATTTGATTTTCCAGATTCTGTACTGTATATGTATTTTCACAAGTTTCTGAATTAGTTTGCATGTTTCCATCTCCACAGGGTTTCAGGTCTTCCTGTGAAACTGAAATGTGCCTTTGTGTGCAGACTGTTTTCTGCTACCTGTCGGTTCTACAGATGAATCAAAGCTTGCTGTTTATTTATATCACAATTTTAAAATCATGATGTGCAGAGACTGTCATGGTTAAGTTGATGCTTCAAGTCAGTTTAACAGCATTTCAACTGTTCTTTGTATTGTGCTTCACACTTTGACACATTTCTTTTTATATATTGATTATGTTTGTGCATGATTTGGCTGGATATTAAAACCTGACAGAATCCAGGATAAAAGTCTTTTTACTGAGCAGAAGTTAAACACATGAAGCACAGACAACACGAAATAGCGCCATCTCTTGGGTTAATTATTAACTGTAAGTTCATATCTAAAATTAATAGTAGGACAAATAAATGATGTATAAATATTTATTTTTATTTATTTTTTTATTGCATATTTGTCACATATAAATGATTCAAATTATTAATATTTTAATATTGCACAAAGTAGGCCAAAGTAAATACAAAATTTAGTTTATAAATGATGATTTATTTTATTAATTAAAAAAATAATTGGGCAAAAATGGTATCCATTAAAGAGTTCCAAGGTGAAAGACACTGCTGACCAAAATGAACACAAAGGCTAATCTTACATCTGCCACAAAACATCTGATAGTCCCCAAGACATTTAGGCAAATATTCTGTTGGCTGATTTGGCATAAAACTAAAACAGCGTTTCAAAAAAGGACATCATACAACCTATCAAACATGGTGAGGATAGTGTGATAATCTGGGGCTGCTTTGAAGCTTCAAGACCTGGATGATTTGCCATAATTGATGGAACCATGAATTATGTGCTCTACCAGAAAATCTTGATGGAGAAGTTCCGGACATCAGTTTATGACCTCAAGCTCAAGCATACTAGGATATTGCAGCAGGACAATGATCCAAATCACAACAGAGTCCTAGTCAGCATCTGGACATAAATGTGATTGGGATGCTGTAGCATGACAGGCAGTTAATACTAGAAAACTTTCAAATGTGGCTGAAGTAAAATAATTATCTAAAGAAGAGGGTGAATACAATTCCTCGACAGTGGCACAACCAGTTATTAGGTTTTGGGGCAATTACTTTTTCATACACGTCCAGGAAGCTTTCTTTGTCCTTAGAAATAAATGAAATAATGATTTAAAAACTGCATTTTGTATTTAGTCAGCTTATCTTTGAGTAATATTCAAATTTGTTTTATGATCTGAATTATCAGTCAAATCAAGTCAATTCAAGTCAAGTTAATTTCTATAGAGCTTTTCACAACAGACATTGTCTCAAAGCAGCTTTACAGAAATCAACAGTTAAGGTGAATGGTGTGCATTTATCCCTGATGAGCAACTCATAAAATAAAGTGTGACAAATAGGCCAAAAAAAATGAGGACTGAACACAGCACTGAAAAAGAAAGCTTTATTTCTCACATATAAATTACAGCACAGACAAATTATATTCTTCACATCGCCCAGCATGTTATAAGGCTAAAGTCAGAGCACAGAATTAGCTATGATACAGCACCCCTTGAACAAAGAAGGTTAAAGGCCTTTCTCTAACGAAGAGAGATGCAATCCCGCAGGACTCGACGCAAACAAGTGCGGCATAGGACAAGATTTGATAGGTGAATGCGGGTGCGGGTGGTAAAATACTCGTGTGTGCGGGGACTCCCACAAAATAGTCTTAAAAGTATATATAAAAAATTTACTAAAAATAAATTAACTGTCATGTATCTACTGTTTAAAAGCAACAATGGCAACTAAAATAAAATAAAAAGATTTACATGCACAAGGTCGAACTCTTGGTTCATGTGCGGTAACTACTAGGCACATCGAGGTACAATTTCTGAAGTGCAAGACAGAAGTGAATCACTGAGTGCTACAGATTTCATTATTAAAGAAAGGAACATACAACACAACAAAACCTTAGTCTGTTTTTATATCATTTCAGTTGATGTTCTGAAAAGTTGTTGTTTATGTAGTGTGGTTAAATGTGGCATAGCCCTTTAAGGAGTAAACAGGGTTTCGGGGGTTAGGTGAGAAATAGAGACAGGAAGGCAGGTAGGGAGAAACAACAAGGAGGAAATAAAAACGTCTTCTGTTACACAGACTGTTTTATTGTGTCCATCCTTGACACAATCTACATGGTGTCAGAAGTGTTACAACATGGCTCAAGGTCTCTGTGATACTGATCCGCTAATTTTCGAGGAGCATATAACTCACAGCTGGAGCAAATTTGAAAAGGAATAGCGAATATATGGCAATGTTGGTCGGTCAGACAAATCAAAGAACGTGCAGGCATATACTCTGCTGAATTTAGCAGGTCCTGACGTGGTGGAAAAATCTGAGGCTTTCACATTCTCTCATGAAGAAGACAGAGAAGATCCCGATGTATTACTGCAGAAATTTGCTGAACTCTGTTTCCCCACAAAGAATATAATAATTTACAGACATGTCCTTAACACTACTAATCAAAAGCCTGGTGAGTCTTCTTAGTTGTATGTTTCCACACTCAAAATACTGGCAAAAAAATACATAGCATACGGTGGACAAATGATCAACACAGTGGGTACCACAATATTGAGCTGTAAACAAGGCCAACTCAAATTCCATGCTGTAGATCTGTTCCATGATGTGGACCACTGCTTGGATTGCAGGACAGATTGGTAATGGGGATGGTACAGTTAGGACCACATGTTCATGCCATGCAAAGCCAAGAACCAGAGGTACAGGAATTTAGTGACTTGTTTGACACCACGGCACTCTGCGAACTGCCTGTTGTTTATCACATGCGATAAGATGAGTCGGTAAGAAAGCACCCAAGAAAGTTCCCATTGCAATGAAGGAGAAAGTCATGGCAAAACTTGAGAAAATGACTAAATAGGGCATAATCGCTCCTGAGACCGATGCTACTGAATGGGTGTCAGCCATGCTTGCTGCAAAAAAGAAAATGGCTCTGTTAGGATATGTATAGATCCAGTGTACCTCAACGAAGCACTCCTCAGACCACACCATCCGTTAAAAATATTGACCAGGTTATTGCTGACATGCCGGGGGCCAAGGTCTTCAGCATCCTTGATGCAAAATAAGTGTTTTGGCAAATCCTTTTAGATGTAGCATCATCTAAGCTGACCACATTCACGATGCCTTTCGGCAGGTACAGATTTTTACATATGCCTTATGGGATTTCCACCGGCAGTGAAGTATTCCAGCACACCATGGAACATCTTTTTGAAGGACAGCCATGTCAAATTGTGGTAGATGACATCCTTGTCTGGGGGCGCACACTACAGGAACACAATGATTGACTGAAACAAGTACTTCACAAAAACCGTGCCTGCAACATGCAGCTAAACCCTGTCAAATGCAAATTTCTTGTCTCCTATGTAGGCCACCTCCTGACTGCTGACGGGATCAAACCTGACCACACTATAGTGATGTCACGGGCCCTTTACGTGCACTGTTAAGCAAGATATCGAATGGTCATGGCAGAAGTTACAGGACTCTGCCTTCCAGAAATTGAAGATGCCGTATCCAGTCCCCAGTTCTGCAACACTTTGATGTTACTAAACCCATTGTCCTTTCAGCTGACGCATCCCAACATGGACTGGGCACTGTATGTCTTCAGCATAGTGCCCCTTTTGCTTTTGCCCTATGCACCCCGACACTCACTGAATTTCGTTATGCCCAAATTGAGAAAGAGATGCTAGCACTAGTATTTGCGACAAAGAATTTTTATTTTCATCTACGGCCGACCCGTCACCATGGAAACAGATCACTAGCCTCTTATTACACTTCTAAAAAAGCCATTGCACACCACACATCACGTCTGCAAAGCATGATGCTCAAGCTCCAACGATACAGTCTTAATGTGATGTACAAAAAGCAGCAAGGAACTTTACGTAGCTGATGCTCTGTCAAGTGCTCATCTCTCTTCCACTGAGCCTCCTCTTTCAGACAAGCTGCTAGAGGTAATGACTCTTCAAGTTCTCTCGCCTCAACGGATGGAAGAACTCCACTCTGTTGGTAAATCTGATCCTACATTCCAAAGACTTGTTGACATGATAATGCATGGCTGGCCAAGCTCTTTCAAAGAGCTTTCACACAACCTCCGCCTATTCTTTGTGATGAGGGAGGAATTTGTCTTCAAAAGTGGTCTGATCTTTCGAAGACAGAGACTCCTGATGCCAACCATCATTTCAGAGTTACTATATCAGCTACATCAACGCCATCCAGGCCTGGCAGCCACAAAATGCAGGGCAAAGGAGACCATGTATTGGCCTATGATGTATGGTGATATAGAGAGAGCACTCTCTCGTTGTGCCCCTTGCAGAGACACTTTGCAGTCCATTGAATTCCCCTGATACCCATGCAGGTCTCTACTCTGAAGATTCAACAATGGCAGCTTGGAAATGCTGGGGTCTGATCTCCAACCTGCTGCCGCAAAAATATATGCTATTTTCTTCCGCCCCCACCTGTAATATTTAAAGTAAGCCATTCCTATTCTTCTGTGAGAAGCTGCAATGATATAAAACTTCGTAAATAATGTTCTTAGCCCATGAATTTAAACCCACATAATTAAGCCAGTAGTTAGTAATAAATAAAAAAGACACAAGGTGCACCCTGAAGTATACTTTGTGTATTGAAAATGGTTGAAAATATTAAATACGGTAAATAAAATGTAATGTTTCAATTAGACCTATTTTAAAAAGTCAAACATAAAGCTTGTGGGCTGGGGCTGGCCTGGTAAAGCTTCCAATCCAGCCCACTTATTGAATATAAAATTTGGCTTCTAAATAAAGTGTTTGTTTTTCTGTAAAAAAGCTGGTCTCTGTTATTCCACTAGAGGGCGAAAGAGATCAATACATTCGGGACCATATACCCGCTGGCAAAATGGTAATAATATGTAAATTCTTCAATAACACGGTAAAAAAATTAAAAATTTATAACAAATTAAAAAGTTATTACAATTATTATAAATTACAAACCCAATTTCAAAAACGTTGTTAAAAAAGTGATATTGTGTAAAATGTAAATGAAAACAGAATGCAATGATTTGCAAATCTCATAAACCTCATAAAATAACATAGAATACATCACATTTTTTTAAAAGAAAATATACAATTTTAAGGAAAAAATAGGGCAATTCTGAATTTGCTGACTGCAATAAGTCTTAAAAAAATTAGGATGGGATTGGAACCAAAAGTATGGAAAATGTTATTAAAATTGAACAGATGGAAAAACATTTTGTTACTAATAACAACAGGTCAAATAATTGGTATTAATAGTGTATCTTAGAGAGGCAGAGTCTCTCTGAAGTAAAGGCGAGCAGAGGTTCACCAATCTATTAAAGCACAAAATCTGTGTCTGTTATGGAAGAATCAGATCTATGCTCAACATAACTGCAAAATAGTTGAATATCTTATCATTTTCAGTACATACTGAATATGATCAAACGTTAAAAACTCGAAACACAAGAGGAAGAACGAAAATCAAAAATGGATGCTCTTCAGATGATCTTCAGACAGCACTGTATTCAAAACAGTCATGATTCTCTAATAAAAATCATTGCATGGAACAAGTTCAGAAATCATTGTTTGTGCACACAGTTTGCCATGTCATACACAAATGCAGGTTAAATCTTAATCTTGCAGAGAAGAAGGCATGCATGAACGTGATACAGAAACGCTGCCATCCTTTGTGGGCCAAAGCTTATTTAATATGTTCTGACGCAAAGTGGTAAACTGTTCTGTGATCAGAAGAATAAAATTATTTTATTTCATTTTGCAAACCATGGATGCCACATCCTCCAGACTAAAGAAGAGAGGGACCATCTGGCATGTTATCAGTGATTAGTTTAAAATGCCGTATACCTGATTTCTTGGGAGGGCATTGGTGCCTGTGGAATGGGGAGCTTGCACATTTGGAAAGGCTCCATCAACAATGAACTGAATATACAGGTTTTACAGCAACAAATGCTTTTATCCTGAAAACATCATTTTCAGGAAAGGCTTTGAAAATTTGAGCAAAACATTGCTAAACCACTTATTGCATTTGTTACAATAGTATGTCTTAGTAGAAGAGTCCAGGTCCTAATCTGGCCAGCCTGCAGTCTAGACCTTCCACCATTTTCACTATTTTCTGCAACATGAAACAAAGAACACAACAAAGGACACCTAGAACAGCTAGAATCCTGTATCAGACACACATGGGGCAACATTTCTCCCTCAAAACTTTAGCAACTGGTCTCCTCAGTTCCCAGATGTACATGTACACGGACAGAAGACGTGATGCCACACAGTTGTAAACATGGCCCTGTCCAAAAGTTTTTAAGACCTGTTGCACCAATCAAATAAAAAATTAACCTATTTGTTGCTTAAAATGGTATATATCCCCAGTTTAAACATTTTCTATGTTTTATTGTGAATAGAATATGGATTTATGAGATTTCTAAATCATTGCACTCCATTTTATTTGCATTTTGCATATCTGCATGATTTTATACATAGTGCTGGTATATAGATTTTATAAATATGCAGGTATATGGGTGTTCCTATTACAGTGACCAGTGAGGGGAGATCAGAGTTGCCAATCTGGTGTTCGTAGCCAAAGTTGGCCCATGTTGACTTTTCAATTGGGTAGTACTGCCATATACAGTATCTAACAAAATCAGTACACACCCCACATTATATTCTCAATTTTATTATAGAAATAAACTTACATTTACATTTACATTTGTGGCATTTAGCAGACGCCCTTATCCAGAGCGACGTACAAAAGTGCTTTGAGTCTCTAGTAGTGAATAAATCTACACTGGTACGCAAGAATACAAACTCAATATAAATATAACTCGAATTCTACAAACTTGGAAAGTGCTAATTTAGGTATTTCAGGAAGAGGTAGGTTTTCAGTCGTCGTTTGAAGATAGTCAGGGACTCTGCTGTACGGACATCTAGGGGAAGTTCATTCCACCACCTCGGTGCCAGAACAGAGAAGAGCCTTGAATTGTACTTACCTCTCATTCTGAGAGAAGGTGGTACCAGTCGAGCAGTGCTGGAGGATCTCAGACAGCGTGGTGCAGTGCGAGGTAAGATGGTGCTGGTCTATTTTTGGCCTTGTAGGCAAGCATCAGTGTTTTGAATCTGATACGTGCAGCTACTGGAAGCCAGTGAAGGGAGTGCAGCAGTGGGGTGGTGTGGGAAAACTTGGGCTGATTGAACACAAGCTGTGCAGCTGCGTTTTGGATCATTTGCAGTGGACGAATAGCGTTCAGGGGAAGACCTGCCAGCAGAGAGTTGCAGTAGTCAAGTCTTGAAATGACAAGAGACTGAACAAGCACCTGGGCAGCCTGTATGGACAGAAATTGTCGAATCCTTCGGATGTTATAGAGAAGAAATCGTCAAGAACGAGCAACATTAGCGGCATGTGGGAAAAAAGACAGTTCATTGTCCATAGTTACCCCAAGGTTACGAGCAGTGGCTGAAGGGGAGAGCAGAGAGTCATGAAGTGTTATTTGTAGATCTTGACCTGGAGATGAATCACCTGGGATGATCAGCAGTTCTGTTTTGCTGGGGTTGAGTTTTAGTTGGTGAGCATTCATCCATAAAGATATGTCTGACAAGCATGCTGAGATCCGAGTGGAAGCTGTGGTATCTGATGGAGGGAAAGAAAAGATGAGTTGAGTGGTAAACTTGATATATTTTAGTGTAGTCAATGTACAGTGTGTATAGCAGTAAATATGTTCTATCCTCTGAAAATAACTCAACATACAGCCATTATTATCAAAATAGCAGGCAACATAAGTAAGTACACCCTAAGTGATAACAGCTGTATGTCATTTAACCGTGTAAAGTCACATGTCCTATTCATCATGTTCATGTTTTTGTCTGCTTGACAGGACCATACAAATTTGTGTATCTTGTATTAGAGCAGTTAAAATGTGGTGCTTTGAGTACAACTTTCTCATACTGACCACTTAATGTTCAACATGGCACCTCATGGACTCTCTAAGGATTTTAGAATTAGAATTGTTATAACAGTCAGTAGGGAGTCAGCCTGCTTTTGCCATTGAATTCCACTAGAGGGCAGTAACCGAATACTTAGAATTCACCGAATCCGTGGATTCATGAATCCCACTCACAAGTCTTAACTTGATCTTAACAACAACTTAGAACAACTAAATGTTGTAATTTATTATTTGCATATATACTGTATATATTATATATTTATACTGAAAAATACACTGGAAAAAACCTGAACTAAAACTGTTCCTGATTGGGAAAGAAGACATTGCACCCAGAGATATGTGAGCCCACACAAAGACAATCTGTGTATCTTACATACTCAAATCGTAAAGATCTTATAGACACTGAACAGACAACACAGGACTGTGTATAGAGAACCAGTGTGAGGCCCATCTTAACTCTAACAATATCCACTTTAAATAATTTATGATTTAGTGCCTTACACCATAAAATAACATGTTCTTCACAGGAACCGGATCGGTGATATAAAGTGCAAATGAAACGATCAAGACAAAACAAAAAACAACATTTTGATTTCATTTTGTCCTACATGCATATAATCCTTCATCATTACCACTCCAATCGAGGCCTTTATTTAAAAAAATAAGTAATAAAATATCTATTTATATATATATATATATATATATATATATATATATATATATATATATATATATATATATATATATATATAAATAAAATAGGGTAATCTAAACAAAACAGTCAAGTGAGGTACAGTAGATATTCAACCCAAAGGTGGCCTCCTTTTTACTATAAGAAAGGATCGTTCCTGTCTGCTGTTCCAGCCCTGAGTACTCACTTAGGTAGGCTTCTAAGGCCGATAGACCAATTAGTGCACAGATCAGGGAAACCACTTTGATGCTGCATGTGTAAATTCACTGTGGCTGATAATTAGTCAGAACTCCTGTTCTGTTGATGGCTAGAACACTCGCTGGACCCAGATACCTTAGCTTACAGACCTTGGTAGGCTTCAAGCTTTGTATCAGGACCTGCTGATTAGGCAGAAAAAGGGTGTGTTGGCTTATCTGTGGGCAGTTACTGTTGGTAATACACTAAGATGTCATGGTTTGAAATCATGCATGGCACGGAAAGTTCCCCTGCTTAAACCAGCACATGTCCAGGCACGTCTTAAGTTTGCCAATGACCATTTGGATGATCCAGAGGAGTCATGGGAGAAAGTCATGTGGTCAGATGAGACCAAAATAGAACTTTTGGGTCATAATTCCACTAAACGTGTTTGGAGGAAGAAGAATGATAAGTATCATTCCAAGAACACCATCCCTACTGTGAAGCATGGGGGTGGTAGCATCATGCTTTGGGGTGCTTTTCTGCACATGGGACAGGGCGACTGCACTGTATTAAGGAGAGGATGACCGGGGCCATGTATTGCGAGATTTTGGGGAACATCCTCCTTCCCTCATTTAGAGCATTGAAGATGGGTCGAGGCTGGGTCTTCCAACATGACAATGACCCGAAGCACACAGCCAGGATAACCAAGGGGTGGCTCTGTAAAAAGCATATCAAGGTTCTGGCGTGGCCTAGCCAGTCTCCAGACCTAACCCAATAGAGAATCTTTGGAGGGAGCTCAAACTGATCTAGAGAAGATCTGGGTGGAGGAGTGCGCCAAAATCCCTCCTGCAGTGTGTGCAAACCTGGTGAAAAACTACAGGAAACGTTTGACCTCTGTAATTGCAAACAAAGGCTACTGTACCAAATATTAACATTGACTTTCTCAGGTGTTTAAATACTTATTTGCAGCTGTATCATACAAATAAATAGTTTAAAAAATCATATATTGTGATTTCTGGATTTTTTTTTTAGATTATGTCTCTCACAGTGGACATGCACCTACTATGACAATTTCAGACCCCTCCATGATTTCTAAGTGGGAGAACTTGCAAAATAGCAGGGTGTTCAAATACTTATTTTCCTCACTGTATCTCTAAGTTCTCTGAAACTTTAAAAACACTGAAAATATAATTTGAATGGGACAAAAGGTGCGTTATTTGTAGAACAACTGTACAGTGCATGTTTAAAGAACATTTTAAAGGAAATTATCATGCACATGTTGCCTGTTGTATTTCATGTGTTATGTTGAGATGAAAAAAGCTTGATAAAATGTGCTGAAATGTTTTAATGGTTAGCTTAATAAAATGAAGTAGCAGCTCCGTGTCCTGTGTTGTATTATTCATTCACATCTTCCCTGGTGGTGAGGGCACTACATTTTAAAGGCACCGCTGGGATGAATGCAGTGCAATTTGTCTTCCAGTGACAACTAATGGATCACGTAGGGGATTTTAAGCTTAAGGTGATAGGAGCAGTATATGCTTTCTCATGGGAAAATTTGATTAAACTAGTATTTGTAACTGTAATTGTGAGACACGTAGAGCAAGAGGCATTAGGGGAATTGGAAAATGCTGGCATCCCTGAGCTCGTGTTTAAAAGACAAAATCTGTGAAATTCACAAGTTTAGTCAAAACAGTGATTCAGAATGACACGTAGCACAGACCACTAACAGAATGAATGTAAATCCAGTAGCAGAAACTACAGAGCAGAATAAGCTGCAAGAATAGATTGACACTGTACAGTTAGCTTTGTGGAATGTGATAGAGCAAAAACAGAGAGCAGCTAACCATACAAAACATCCCACAGGTACACAACAGAACCTAAGCACTATACAAGGTCCTCCCTACTTTGCAAAATCAAAGTGTACAGACAAACACAAACACCTAGTTGCAGCTAGTGACACACAGGCTAGTCATGTCCCCCTGGAGCAGAGAATTGAAGATATCAGGACAGTTAGGTGAACCTGGACAAAAAGAAAAGCTCGCCTTTTCAAGTTTGTCCCATCAAATTGAACATGGATTAAGCAGGGGAGTTTCAGAGTTTGAAATAGTTCACACAGTGATAAGAGATAAGCGATAAGAGCTATTGCACAAGGCATACAACTGCGTAATTACTTGGAGGAAAAACCAAATCTAACCCTGCCTGTATTGAGATGTATATTGAGAGCACACTACCAAGAAACTATACAAACAGCTTATCTCTGGGGCACAAAGTGGTGAAGAGACTCCACAAAGTTTCCTCGTGCAGTGTCTTGACAAGAAAAGATGTTTGCATCTCAGGAAGAAGAATCCAGATTGACCCAATTCTAATCCAGAGAATGTTTCTTCACACTGTCCTGCAAAACAACAGTATCAGAAGTGATCTGCAACCTTACTTGACTAAAATTGATGTAAGCGATGAACTTCTCTTTGATAAAGTTAATATTGCTTGTGCCAACAAAACAGACTGGCAAGGCAAGAAGAAGCTTTTAACTCAACAAAACCCCAAGCTACATTCAATAGACGAGTGAAGTCTCTGCTGAAAAGAAAGAAATGATATCTCATAAAAGCAGAGAGAAACGTGAGCCTGACATCTTGAGTGAATTAAAGGAAATGCAAACAGAAATAGCGTTGCTGAAGGACCTCAGTGTAGAGGTTTCTCAGATTAAGGAGTCCATTAAACAAACACAGGTCATGCCTACACAGTGCTCTACTCGTGTGAGAAATCCTGTCATGTCCCTGCATTAATCTGCATATCCATCTTAAAGTTATGTACAGCCTTATGGCAGGATGGGGGGAAGCAAGACAACCAACAAGAACCAAGAAACGAACGAACACTTGTATAGTACAGTAAAAGTATGAATCCTGCTAGGTTTCTTGCAATCAATATAAATCAAATATGCAATCAAATAAACTAATTTGTGTTGCTGAAATTCATAGATGCCATACAGAAGGAATTCAAATTTTGTGCATTTTCAATCACTGTAACCCAAACTGTAGTTTAGATCAGGAAATACTGAGACTGTGCACCGTCATACTGAGAACATGACTCAACATTTTGATGATCTTCTTTGTAAACAATGACAAAGGGACTTTTTATTCTGATGGCAATAATTAGTTTTTTGACACAAATACTTACTTTTAAGCGATGAACTAAGGATTTTTTGAAAAGTACAGACTTTTGTAAGAAATCCAATGTATTGTACTGTTTGTACAAATTGTTTTGAGAATGCACTTACTGGTTTGCAAATATTAAGGATGATTCGAAAAATGCCCCAAAGCAGCTAAGAAAAACTGCAACTGTGTGAATGTTAATGTAAGAGTTTAGTTGTTTTTGAAGCAGGGTTCTATGAGGTACTTGTTCCTAGTCAGTGAGTTAACCAAAGAAGACAGCACTCTGCACTCTTCTAATCTACAAGAGCAGTGCGCTTGCAGGGACATGTAGCCTGAGAGCTACAGTGCCGAGCATAGGAACAGAAACACAGCAAAAGAAAAGACTTCTTTTAAGTCAAGTCAAGTCAAGTTTATTTCTATAGCGCTTTTCACAACAGACATGGTCTCAAAGCAGCTTTACAGAAATCAAAATTTTTTTCCTTGATGTGGCAAGGAACTCCCTTAGATGTAATGAGGAAGAAACCTTGAGAGGAACCAGACTCAAAATAGGAACCCATCCTTTTAGGGAGATAAAATGTTTTTTTTGTTGCTGTCTACGAGCTCAGTGTATCTCTATGCTTCTCTAAACAGAGAGAGTGTTGAGCACAGTGTGCTGCAGGTAATACACTAGTTAGACAGAAATACCTCATACAAGCCCACTTTAAACCTTGCAAAAGATTGTAAATTGTTTCTTAAATTAAAAACAACTAGTTTGACATTTATATCTTCCCGTCCTCTTTTACTACTAGCACCCCCCCCCACGATGTTAAAAAAGTAACTTTTATTCTGTTAAAAAGTTAAAAGTTGTAACCCTAACCCTATTTTTTACTTTCACTTAAGTAGATTTTTACTCATACTTAAGTAAAATGTAATTTCAGTAACAACACTTTTACTTGATTAGAATATTTTCTATACCTCTGCTCATGCTATGCATTTTATACTCGTAGTTTCCTTTCTTTGGATTTCCCATCACAGTTATGTTCAGAAGGAGCTTTCCCTACCTGAAAGCAGATCTCATCTTAGCCTATTTAGACTGACTCTGGAGGAGATTTAGGATTTCTGGTCTCCCTACTCAAAAGCAGCATCTCCTCTTACTATCAGTAAAAAGCAGATCTCATTGTTTATCCACAACTTCTTATTGGTGAATGTATTAACATTAGTGACAAAGACTGTTCTGTATATAACTAGACACTTTTTTACAGTCATTCTGAATTTTGTTAGCCTAGCATAAAAGCTGGCAAGGATTTTTTTCCCCATAAAAATCTGAGTTTTGGTTGCTCCACATGCAGACATTCAAATATTTGTTTCAGAACCACGCTATTGTTGTTCAGGCTTTATGCTTTGGATAAACATTGTGCAGAAAAATTGTCTGGACCAGATTTTCTTTAGAGGCTTCTCTGTATTTGGCTGCATTATTCTTTTAATCAAGTATGACTATTAAGGAGAATACAAGGGTGCTTCTAGGCAGCATGGGCAAAGAGGCCCATGCTGCTGAGAAGCACCCTCATAGCATGTTGATGCCATCATAGCCATGCTTCATTAGAGGAATGTTATTAGCAGTTGATAAGCAATACCTGTTTTTTTTGTCAGATGTTAATGGTATTGCCTTGTGTTTGAATATGAATTTTGAAAATAAATGTTTGTTTTTGTTTGTTTTCTGGCAAATAATTTCTGTTTTCTAAGAAAAGAATTATCTGACAGATAATTTAGACTTAAACATGGCAAGCTTAATTTGGGCAGGAAGCATAAATGTGCAAAAGATAAGAATCATAAGCATCACTTTCATAAATACCAATGCCACATCACAGAGAGATAGTGTATCACTCAGCAGACCTGTTTATAAAATGCTGATGCATGGTTTATATGTTTTAGCACAGTAGCCTGTTTACTGCAAGTGCACATTGTAATGTCAGGGCAGCAATTAGTGATTCATTAAACAAATGTGCAAAGCGTCTGCTATGTTTATCTGATCTTTATTAATGTACGCAGAAATACCATGTTTTATCTCTGTGGGTATTCTTTCCCAGTCTATGTTGCAACAGTTTGCTGAAGTGAAAGCATGTAAAAAATTGCAGATGCTTGTGCATTCGGCATTTACACTAATTAAAGTATACTGTGTCTACAGAGGGATCTAGAGTATTTTTTTTTTTGTGGCCATCCATATGCACCCAATAACCCATACTTGAACAAAAAAGCAAAATATACTGTAGATGTCACATTATCGAAGCAATGTCAAATCTTCTTGGGTGAGGCTGTTTAAATAATAATAGAAATTGCTTAGTTTCTTTTATTCTCCTGGCAAATCCTCTGAAGTTAAAGCAGCCTTGATGGGGCACATCTGTGAATTGCTATCTTCAGGTCTCTCAATAGATGTTTAATATGGATTAAAGTCTGAGTTTTGGCTGGGCCACTTAAAGACATTTAGAAAGTTGTCCCAAAGCCACTTCACTGTTGCTGTATGCTTTTGAACATTGTTGTCCTGGAGTATATTTTCATTAAGGTTTTCTTTGTATTTGGCTGTAATCATCCTAACCTCAAGTTCCTGCGCATGGTGATATATATATATATATATATGTATGTATCTGCACTGTACCAGTCAAAAGTTTGGACAAATTATTAAATATTTTTCTTTTCATGATTTTTTATTATTTTCAACATTGTATTTTAATACTGAAGACGTTGAAACAAATAAAAAAACAAAATCGATTCTTCAATGTGGACATCTTTTGCTTTGATGACAGTTTTGCACACTCTTGGCATTTGCTCATTCAGCCTCATGAGTTAACTGGGTGGTTTTTCAACAATCGTGAAGGAGTTCCCTGAGGTCTTGAGTACTTGTTGGCTGCTTTTCAAAAATCTACAGGACTCACTGATCTCCCCTTCAGCCACTGTACTCAACCTTGGGGTATTCATTGACAAACAACTGTCCTTTTCCTCATGTTATTAATGTGATTATAAAGGATTTGACCATTTTATTCAACAGGTTGTTTATGTGCTTGCTGGTTTACCTCTGAATGCAATTTGTCCTCTGCAAAATAATCCAAAATTCAATTCAATTCAAATTATTTTTATTTATATAGCACTTTTAACAATGAACATTGTCTCAAAGCAGCTTTACACAGATAATGTGGTGATATAAAATTAATATGTTTTTTATAAGTGTAAGTTTGTCCCTGATGAGAAGGAAAAACTACCCAAAACACAGCTGACTTGTGTTCAACCTTGAGTTCAAAGTTCTTACACACTACCCCACAGCTGTGCTCAGTCCACTGGCTTCTGGGAGCTGCACGCATCAAATTCAAAACACTGATGCTTGCCTACAAAGCCAAAAATGGACCAGCACACTCTTACCTTAAAGCTCTTATCACCCTTGCACTGCTCCCTCCAATTCTCGACTTGATGCTCGACTGGTCCCACCTTCCCTCAGGGTAAGAGGTAGGTATACGTCAAGACTCTTCTCTGTTCTGGCACAGAGGTGGTGCAATGAACTTCCCCCTACCTCTTCCTGAAACACTTGCACTATCACTTGTTTTCCCTGTTTATGTCTTTATGGTTTTTAAAATAATAAAAAAAAGTCTGCTATAATTTCTCCTAACAGAGTTTTAGGCTAATGGTTTCTTAATTTTGCAACCTAGGGAACAAGTGTTGATTTATTAATTGACCATTATTAGATTTTATTTTAGATGTTAGATATTATTATTAGACATTAAATGTACTTTTGTACCTCCCTCTGAATAATGTCATCTGCTAAATGCCGTACATGTAAATGCTTTTCCCTTTGTCTCTGGTGTAATTCATCCCAAATCATCTTAACTGGATTTAGATCAAGGGAGGCCAGGTCATCTGATGCAGCAATCTTTCTCTCTGTTAGACAAATAGTTCTTACATAACCTAGAGATGTGTTTGGGGTCTTTGTCCTGTTGGAAAACAAATTAAGGCCTCGCGCTAAGTGCAAAACAGATTGAATAGAAGGTTGCTGCAAAAATGCATGAACTGTCCGTTCACACTCGGTGCGTCTAACAAAAACACGGGCAATTACAAACAAAAATCTTAAATTTGGACTTATCAGAACAAATAACAATTTTCCAGTCACAATTAGTTTTTTAGTCGCAATTTGAACATTCAATTAAATTAATTTTTATTTGTATAGTGCATAGCTATTAAGTATAGCTTTTAACAAAGAACACTGTCTTAAAGCAGCTTAACACAGATACAGTAAAAATCCATTGGACAAGCATAATTCGTTCTTGAAATTGCTCGTAGGTTCATTTGCTCATAGGTTCAAACTAATTTTCCCAATAACAATGAATGTAAAAGCGATTTAATCCATTCCGAGACTTCATTCGATCGCTTATTTCTGCACTTAAAAAGTATTTGTAGCCCATTTTAACTAATAAATACACCGCAAATTACCGTAATGTAAACATAATTTAACACTTACCCATGTGGTAGTGGTTGATTGCGAGTGTGAGACGCACACCACGCTCATAACCTTCTTGGTTTCAATGGTAATTCTTTTTACTTTCGTCTTTACAGCACCATCACTGATTTTCTTGGGAGACATTCTTCAAGATTTCTAGTGAAATAAAAATAAAAAAAATAAAAAAATATAACACTAAAAAAATAGTTACGTTTTTGCTGCACTGACCATCGAGAGCGACCTAAGCGACTGATGCTTCCCTCGGCCAAAAACGGGGAACCGGCAGCGTAGGTCTGCTCGTGCCTTCGAAATTTGCTCGTGAAATAGGGTAAAATTTTGCAAGCAAGGTCACTCGTATCTCTGTTTGCTCATACTATTAGTTGCTCGTGCAACAGGGTTTTACTGTAATGTGGTGATAAAAATTAATAAGATGTTCTTTAGTGTAAGTTCTAGTCCCTAATGAGCAAGCCGATGGCGACTCTGGCATGGAAAAACTCCCCGAGATGGCATAAAGAAGAAACCTTGAGAGGAACCTGAAGGCCTGACACAAACAGTCTCGTCTGAACAGTCAATGTTTAAATATGTCTGCCACTTGAACTTAAAAATGCATTTATGTAAATCGAATCTGAGGCAGGTAATTCTAATAAAATTATCCTCTGCAGCAACTTCCTTTCCTGGGATGTCCTCATGAGAGCCTGTATCGTCATAGCATTTGATGGTTTCGGCAAATGCACTTGGGGAAAGATTTACAGTTCTTGGAATTTTTGGATTGATTGAACTTAATTTCTCAAAGTAATAATTGATTGTCATTTCTCCTTACATAACTGAGTGTTTTTTGACATTATATGAATTTGTACAATTGTTGTAGTAGTACGGTATGTGGTGGGCCGTGTTGTGCTGTGACTAAATACAATTTTTGTCCTCTGTCAGCTATTGTGAAATGAAAACACACTATTAAATCTACACTAATATATCTGAGCTTGTGAAGTTTGCTACAGATTTCAAGCTTTGACTAGTGCGCTCTCTGACCACCGATGTCATTGGACGCCTTCTTTAGGGCCTTGGAGTCAGCGAAAAGAAAACTGATTGGTTAAAGGAACAGCTTCAAGCAATATGCATTGTGAACTACAGGACGCCTGCAGTAATCACTATGAAAGCTCAAGGCAGACAAATACCATCGGCCCCAGCAACACGTGAGGTGACAGCTGAAATCTGATTGGATGGAAACTCTAACCCAAACACTTGAATACACCCTACTACATAATAAAAAAATTATCACCCCTATAGAAGTCAAAGTTTTAGCAGTTTGCTGGTCTGGAGCTTTTAGTTGTGAGCCAAGATCATTGCTAATGTGAGAAAAGACATCAGCAATGATCTTAGAGAAGCAATTCTTGTTGACAATCAATCTGAGAAGGGTTATAAGGCCATTTACATGCAATTAAAATCCATCATTCTACAGTGAGGAAGATTATTCACAAGAGGAAAACATTCAAGACAGCTGCAAATTTTCCCATTATTGGATGTCCCAATTCTATACTCAAAGGAATTGCAAAAAAGAGGGCTCAGTTAACATATTAAATATAAAAGTTCATAACAAAAAAAAAAAAAAAAGAACAAGAACAAGTATGGATTGTTTGGAATAGTTGCAAGAAGAAAGCCTTTTGGCAGCATGGCTTAGTTTTGCAAAAGACATCATCAAAGTGTAGATGTTTGGCCATAATGCACATCCAAACACAACATATCAACACAAATCTCTCATACCAACTGTCAATCACTGTAGTGGAGGGGTGAAGATTTGTGCTTGTTTTACAGCCACTGGACCTTGGCAACTTGAAGTCATTGAGTCAACCATTAGCTCTTCTGTATACCAAAGCACTCTAAATTCAAATAAGAGAACATCTATCTGACAGCTAAAGCTTGGGCGAAATTGGGAATTGCAGGAGTGTCCAATATTTTCCACAAAACGCTGGTTTTAATTTCAACCAATCAAGGGACACATCTGATTTATAAAAATCATTGAATTTAAACAGGTAGAATTTGGTGTGGACTTGCTTAGTTGAAATGAAAACCTGCACCCACACTGGCACTTTGTGGAAAAAATTTGGACACCCCTGGGGTAATGCAACAGGACAATGATCAACAACAGAATGACTAAAAAAAGAACAGAATCAAGGTGTTCCAATGACCAGTCAAAGAACAGACCTCAAACTGATTAAACTACTGTGGCAGGACCTTAAGAAAGCTGTGCATAAACCAATGAACTGAAACCCCTATAAACTGAAGCAACATTGTAATGAAGACTGGGCCTAAATTCTTCCATAATGATTTAAGGAACTGGTAAAGTCAAACAGAATAGGATTTTTTTTCAAAACCCTGCTAAGGACCATAATTTTTTTATTATGAAACACAAGACGATAGAAATCTAGAATTGCTACAGTATGCTCCAACCACGGGCTTCTTGTAACTGCCCAATTAATAAAGCATACGTGTTTGCCTACAAACATAAAAATAGACCTATGGCAACCTACCTTAAAAATCTTAGCAATATCCATTCTGTAGCACCCTTCCTAGATCATCTGCCAAATACAGTACTCGTAAATGTGCTCCTGTGGTAATCTTTGAATCCACTGCATCCCTGATCCAGATTAAAATTAGTGCAAAAAAAAAGTAACTGTGTTAATGTGCAACGTAATAGAACAGAACATAGTTAAACTGAAAAGTGGATGTGCACTAGTGATACTCTTAGACTGCTTATCCACTAGCCCAAGTCACTTTTGTAAAGAATTTTCAAGAAGCATTTTGATGAAGTGTGCCAGTTGTTTTGGAGGGTGCTGTATGTATCACAACACTTTTTGTGGCATTCCAGCCAACATGCCTAAAGATAACCAAAATTATTTAAATCTAAAAAATATTAAACATTGATTTATTTTTTTAATAAAAAAAAACAACACTGACAAATCTGGAAGCAAGAAGCAAGAAACTGGTGTGTTCAGTTGCTTATCTAGGACAATGTAAGATAACAAAGCTAACAATTTATGCCAAACTATGCTAGAGAATGAACAGTTACAATGAGGATGTCAGCATTTTCAGCTTTTCTTGAAGCTGCCTTAGCATTGCTTTTTTTCTGCAAGCAGTTGTGGTTAAAGTTGCAGCTATTGAGATACTCTATCAATCTATCACTAGGGCTAAACCAAATGATGGCTTCCTGACAAAAGTTTGGCTAACAGTCAATTTGTTCTTCTTCATGTGCGTACGCTGATGAATGATAATCAACTGTAAATTACAGAGTCTTAACGGCGCTACTCATTTACAGTGACAGCCACAACAATCCATAAAAGGATAAAGCTTACAGAGAGCAGGGTATGATTGCTAAAAATGATGACTAAAGTGTAAAAAAATGCTTCTCAAAGATTTGTGCGCAAAAAAATTCCAGGATTGCAGCTCCTTCACTACAACAGCTATGAAAGACACTTTCACCTTTTAAAGTGTGTCATTTGTGTTCTCCTGTTTGAATATCTAGTTTGATCATTTTCATTCAGATATTCCTATACATAAATTTAAATGAGGATCTATTGTAGAATATGAATCTACATTTTCATAGAGATCATATTTCTTTAGTAAATGCTTTTTAATAAATTCTTTGCATATCATTTCATGATGAATGTGACCCATCTTAATATGTATTTGTCAAGTCAAGCCTGATTCTGCTGGAAACGCCATGGTCTACAAACATGTCTACCCTGGACTACACTTCCCATAACACAAAAACTCTTTCACTTTAACAATCACTTGATTTTTTAATTTTTTCTAATCACACCTGTACACAATTACACCTGTGCTTATGTAAACAGATTATGAACATTCAGATAGTTGTGAAGTAATCATTGTGGATTTTTGATTTTCATTGTGCGTGTGTGTGTGTGTGTGTGTGTGTGTGTGTGTGTGTGTGTGTGTGTGTATGTGTGTGTGAGAGAGAGAGACAGAGAGAGAGAGAGAGAGAGAGAGAGAGAGAGAGAGAGAGAGTGCAAGACAATGACTGTACAACTATTATTAATATCTCACACTTATTAGTACTATTAGAGAGAGTGTCAGTAGTTTTACTAAATGTGACAACTAACCACAGATCTTCTGTGAATGTCTTTTCTTGTAATCTCAGACAGACTTGATGACATTGAGAACAGGTCTCTTGGGGGCCAAAACATCACTTCCAGGACTCTTTGTTGTTCTGTACTCTGAAGATAAATCTTAATGGCATTAGCTGTTTGTTTGGGGTTGTTGTCCTGCTGCAGAAAACAATTCTGCACAAAATTTTCCTGATGGCATTGCTTATATTTCACAGGTTTGAGGACACCATAAATACTGACCAAATCTTCAACTCTATTTGCAAGAAACCTCCACCATGCTTCACTGTTGCCTGCAGATGCTCATTATTGTACCATTCTCCAGCCTTATGGCAAACTATTTAAATCCTGCTACAGTCAAAAATATTTGGACTTATCAGACTACCTGCTGCCATTTTTCTGCACCCCAGCTTCTGTTTTTGTGCAAAGGTAAGTCACTTAGCCTTGTTTCCATTTTAGAAGTATGGCTTGTTCTTCCATGAAGACCACATCTGGCCAGACTTCTCCAGACAGTACATCCATTATTGTCTAAATAACTGGCAACAGAAGGGAGTACACCCTAAAACTGTGTCCAAAGTGTCAATATTGTGTGAGAGTACCACTGTTATCTAGCACTGCCTTAATCCTCCTGGGCATGGAATTCACCAAAGCTGCACAAGTTGTTGCTGGGATCCTCTTCCACACCTCCATAATGACATCACCAAGCTGCTGGATGTGAGACACCTGGTGCTTTTCCACCTTCCACTTAAAGATGCCACCCATTTCCACTGTTAACCATGTTCTCGGCCCAAAGTTTTAAGTTGTGAGTGTATGAACGAGATCTACTCTGCTTCAGCTGTCTTGTTCCGTCTCCTCCAGAGTTGACTGTTAGACAGAGTTCTCTCCATGGATCAGAGGCTCAGTTTAATACCATGCAATTCTATTGATTGTAGTCTATTTCATTTTCAATGTGTAAAGCTTTCTGGCACTACAGAGAGGGTGATGCTGCCTGATTGGCTAAAAATAAAGTCGGTATTGCAAAAAATAAAGTCGGAATTGCGAAAAGAAAAGTTGGAATTTGGCAAACTTTTTATTTATTTAGTGGAATAATACTTCCATAGTGTTTAAATGTGTTTAGCAGTAATATTGGTCAGTAATATTGGTCTGTGTGGTAACACAGTGCTCCTTGTGTAGTTAAATGGACTAAACGAAGCATAAAGCACAAAATATTTTGCCTCTAAGCATTTTTGTATTCAAATTACTCGAGTTGTGTGTGTGTGTGTGTGTGTGTGTGTGTGTGTGTGTGTGTGTGTATATAATTTGTATATGATAAAGAATATCATATAGAGCTTTAAATATATTAATTAACAACAACAAATAAAAAACGAATAATACCTGATTTATTTTTATGTAAAGTAAAATGCAATTCAAGCCAATAAGCAGATTTCAGTGACAGATTAATTTCCAATAAACATATTCATTTGCCGGAACACTGTACTTGGTGGCATGTGGTTAGATTCAATGCCTTTCTGATTGGTTATCAGAGGCATCGTTATCAAGATATGAGCAGGTGTATCCATGTGCAGTATGCACAATCACATCCTTTCTCAACACTATAAGAAGAGAGTGTTGAAAAAGACACAGAGCACTGGATCCACTGAACTCTGACACTTCCTGTCAATTAGATTCAGACAAGCAGCACTATGAAGATCATCTCGCTTTTGTTCCTCAACCTCGTGGTGGTTATTGCAGCACCTCATGCATCTGCATCAGACGAGCATAAACTTCAGCGTGTGATTTTAGAAGAAATCATTCATAGTGTGAAAGACGTGAAAGACATCCTAAAAGCCGAGGTAAGATATTAGAGTTTTAATTTAATTGCTGAATATTCGTAATACAGAATTGAGTCAATAATCTGTTATAATTTTGCAGATTTTTGTTCACAAAGTGATATCGACTGAACACTGCACTGTAAGTAGCAGAAAACAAATTTCTAATATTTCTAACTAAAATCTAATAGTTTCTCATATTAGATTATAATTCTGTTTTGTTTTAATGCAATTTTCCAGAATATGAACTTCTGCAAAGCAGGAAACCTCCTGTCAGTGTTTAAAGCAGAGATGCTCGGACTAAAGGAAAATGACTGGCTGCTGCCCAGGAAACTTGTAGCCTACACCAGGGTGAGTAACTCTGAAATACATCAACCTTTGATTTGTCCTGTAAAAATATAGTTCTTCCTGTAGCTGTGATCCATAGTCCTCATCAATGGGTCACTTTAATTTTATCGAATCAGTCCACTCATTGGCTTAATTTATATAGTGGTAAAAAATTTATGAAGTGTGTGTGTGTGTGTGTGTGTGTGTATATATATATATATATATATATATATATATATATATATATATATATATTTTTTTTTTTTTTTTTTTTTATTTATTTATATGTTGAAAATGTCAAAAAAAAAGAAGGGTTTTCCCATGTAGCCACATATATCAGCAATATAAATATATTTATATATTACCAAAATATTACCTATACATAAATATATGCATTATCTTCATATATTGAATATGTACTGAGCGGGTCTGTGGTATTTTGCCTTTAAAATGCTAAACTAACAAAATCAATGGTCCTTTTGAATATTAACACTACTAAGACAACTCATGTAAAAGAGCAATAACACACTTTATGAGCACTATAGAAAGATATTTGAACATGATGTATGTTTGAATTGAGTATAACTATTTCACTTTCAGAAAATTCACTGCCAGGAACCAGCATCAGGGGACCTAATTACACTTCACCAACTTCTGGATAACATACACCAGTGTGCTCAGAAGGAGTATACAAACATTTAATAAGATTTATTAAACCTTCAAGTATTTTAAAGGGCCATAGAACATTGCCATTTTGCAAAATGTTTATAATGTGGCAGTTAGTATTTTTATAAAATTTAAATATATGCAGAATATAAATACAAATTATGTTCAAGAAATAAAATCTAATAAAACAAGAGATATGTGTCATGTCTTATAACTGTGGTAATTAGACATCAGAAAAAAAAACACCTGTTGGTTCAAAAGTTGATGTACAATGACAAGAAAAGAAGGAGAATATGGCATTGCAGTATTTACCAATCATTATTTTCCAAAGCAATTATTGTTAAAGAAATATTTTAGGGAACCCCTAAACTCATATATATACAGAGGATTTAGGGCGCCTTGACATTTCAACACCTACAGTAAATGCTGCCAGGGACACTAAAATCACTGGGACAACTGGCTTTTCTAGCCATTTGTGGTTCTTTACCAAACTTGTACCACAATATCTGAGGCACACAAGTGTTCAGAAAAGCCAGCTCCATGAACATCTCTATGTTGATCTTGAGTGTGCTATAAAGCTTCTGACATCAGACTTACTAAGCCTTTGGGATGAATTGGAACGCTGACTGCACACCAGGCCTCTTCAATCTGCATCAGTGCCTGACTTTATTAATGCTCTTGTGGCTGAATGAGCACAAATCTCCACAAACACACTCCAAAATCTAGTGGAACATCTTCCCAGAAGAGTGGAGGTTAGTAAATAAAGACTAAATGTAACGTGTCCAACTTTTTGTGTATATAGGATGATTACATGTGCAATATTTACAAAATATTAATAATCTTAGTCATAATTTACATTTCTAAAGGTTTCCTGGTGGTCTAGTGGTTAGGATGCGGTGCTTTTAACCGCTGCGGCCCGGGTTTGATCCCCGAACCAACCCCAGCCATTAGGGTTGCACAAGCCTTAGTGTTGGTCCCAAGCCTGGATAAATGGGGAGAGTTGCGTTAGGAAAGGCATCCAGCGTAAAAACATGTGCCAAATCAAACATGCGGCTGGTCTGCTCTGGCGACCCCTAACAGGAGAAGCCGAAAGAATGATTTACATTTCTAAAGCACTTCCCAATTTCTGTTTAAACTGCCTAACATAGCAAACAGTAATTGATTGAACTAAATATTCATTTTGAAGCATGCTGTATTCATGGAATAATTAACAGAAATTTAGTGAAATTGTTCTGTACCGGGTGCAACCCAGCCATTATGGATGCACAAGCCAGTGCACTCTTAGTGCCGGTCCCAAGCCCGGGTAAATGGGCAGGTTTTGTGTTAGGAAGGGCATCCAGCGTAAAAACATGTGCCAAATCAAATATGCGGATCACAAATGAGAATTTCATACCGGATCGGTCGAGGCCCGGGTTAACAACGACCGCCACAGGTATCGTTAGCCGACAGGGTACCGGTGGAAATTGGGCTACTGTTGGCCGAAGGAGGAGAAGGAGAGGAGGAAGACGTCTACAGAGACGGCAGGGAAAGGAGCAGTGTAGGAGAGTGGAGGTTCGGATTGGTACTTTAAATGTTGGTACTATGACGGTTAAAGGGAGAGAGGTAGCTGATATGATGGAGAGGAGAAAGGTAGATATGCTGTGTGTTCAGGAGACCAAGTGGAAAAGGAGTAAGGCCAGGAACATTGGCGGTGGGTTTAAACTGTTCTATCATGGTGTGGATGGAAAGAGAAATGGTGTAGTGGTGATTCTGAAGAAAGAGTACAGTAAGAGTGTAGTGGAGGTGAAGAGAGTTTCTGATAGGGTGATGATCGTGAAGGTGGAAGTTGAAGGATGATGATAAATGTCATCAGTGCCTATGCTCCACAAGTTGGCTGTGAGATGGAGGAGAAGGAAAAATTCTGGAGAGAATTAGATGAAGTGGTAGATGGTGTACCTAGGAAAGAACGATTGGTGATTGGGGCAGACTTTAATGGGTATGTAGGTGAAGGGAACAGAGGTGATGAGGAGGTGATGGGTAGGTATGGTTTTAAGGAGAGGAATGTGGAAGGGCAAATGGTGGTAGATTTTGCTAAAAGGATGGAAATGGCAGTGGTGAACACTTATTTTAAGAAGAAGGAGGATCATAGGGTGACGTATAAGAGTGGAGGAAGGTGCACACAGGTGGACTATGTGCTATGCAGGAGATGCAACCTGAAGGAGATTGGAGACTGTAAGGTGTTGGCAGGGGACAGTGTAGCTAGACAGCATCGGATGGTGGTCTGTAGGATGGTTTTGGAAGCAAAGAAGAAGAGGAAGAGAGTGAGGACTGAAAGAAGAATAAGATGGTGGAAACTTAAGGAGGAAGAGTGTAGTGTGAGGTTCAGGGAAGAGGTCAGACAGAGGCTCAGTGGTGTTGAAGAGGTGTTGGATGATTGGGCAACTACTGCAGGAGTGATAAGGGAGGCAGCTGGAAAAGTACTTGGTGTGACATTTGGAAATAGAAAGCAAGACAAGGAGACGTGGTGGTGGAATGAGGAAGTGCAGGAGAGCATAAGGAGAAAGAGGTTGGCAAAACAGAAGTGGGATAGACAGAGTGATGAGAAAAGTAGGCTGGAGTACAAGGAGATGCGACAGCAGGTAAAGAGGGATGTGGCAAAAGCCAAGGAAAAGGCATATGAGGAGCTGTATGAGAGGTTGGACACTAAGGAAGGAGAAAAGGATTTATACCGATTGGCCAGGCAGAGGGACCGAGCTGGGAAGGATGTACTGCAAGTTAGAGCAGTAAAGGATGGAGAGGAAATGTGTTGACTAGTGAGGAGAGTGTGTTGAGAAGGTGGAGGAGTATTTTGAGCAGCTGATGAATGAGGAAAATCAGAGAGAGAGAGAGAAGGTTGGACGATGTGGAGTTGGTGAAGCAGGATGTAGATAGGATTAGTAAGGAGGAAGTGAGAGCAGCAATCAAGAGGATGAAGAGTGGAAAGTCGGTTGGACCAGATGACATAGCGGTAGAAGCGTGGAGATGTTTAGGAGAGATGGCAGTGGAGTTTTTGACCAGGTTGTTTAACAGGATTTTGGAAGGTGAGAAGATGCCTGAGGAATGAAGATGAAGTGTGCTGGTACCGATCTTTAAGCATAAAGGAGATGTGCAGTCTTGCGAAGTAATGGAGAGTGTGTTAGAGAAGTAAAGAAAAGAGTGCAGGCAGGGTGGAGTGGTTGGAGAAGAGTGACAGGAGTGATTTGTGATAGTAGGGTATCTGCAAGAATGAAAGGGAAAGTTTATAGGGCTGTGGTGAGACGATGTTCTGCGATGTTGTATGGATTAGAGACAGTGGCATTGAGTAAAAGACAGGAGATGGAGCTGGAGGTAGCAGAGCTGAAGATGTTAAGGTTTTCGTTGGGAGTGACGAGGATAGACAAGATTAGAAATGAGTTTATTAGAGGGACAGCGCATGTAGGATGTTTTGGTGACAAAGTGAGGGAGGCGAGATTGAGATGGTTTGGACATGTGCAAAGGAGGGACATAAATTATATTGGTAGAAGAATGCTGAGGATGGAGCCACCAGGTAGGAGGAAAAGAGGAAGGCCAAGGAGGAGGTTCATGGATGTGGTGAGGGAAGACATGCAGGCATGTTGGTATGAAAGAGGCAGATGTAGAGGACAGGGTGGTATGGAGACGGATGATCCGCTGTGGCGACCCCTAATGGGAGCAGCCGAAAGAAGAGGAAGAAGAAGAAGAAGAAGAGGAAGAAGAAGAAGAAGAAGAAGAAGAAGAAGTTCTGTACCGGGTGCAATCATAGGCTTAGTTTTAAGTTTGATACCGTCTGCATTTTCATTTGTTAATCATGGCTGGTTACTTCCATCTGATTTCTGTACTAAGTCACTGCATATTTCTCCCAGTAGGACCACCAGAACAGATATGCATGGTGTGGTAATATAAAGACCAATAGTACAAATTATGAAAGCTACAAATTAGAGTTCGACAGACCACATCACACAAACTGAAATAGCGATGCATCTTGTAATCTCAATAGATAAAGTTGGGGGTCAGGTTTAAAATTAAGAGAGAAGAACTGGCTATGAGAAAGAAAAAATATCACTTTTTTGGTAAGAACATAACCTAATGTTCTTTATTAAGCCAAAAGCTTGTGTACTACATTTGATTTTCTGTCTAAACTGCTCTAAAATTTATTACAAGCAGTTGGGAAGGCTTTACTAAATATGATCAATAAATTAATCACCAAGCAACAGCAGCCAAGATTGGATTACTGCAATGTGTTGATTGCTAGATATCCTGCTTTATCCCACATCTTCTTTTATCATATCACCTTGAATGTATTACATTTATATTGACTGCCTTTTTAGTTTCATATTAACTTTTAAAGTTTATTTACAGGCATTTAAAGCTACAATCCATATATATATATATATAGACAAAACGTTTGTGGACACCTGACCATAAGATTGGTGCTCTTTCACATTCAGTCCCCATTTGCTGTTATAAAAATCTCCATTCTTCAGAAAGATGTTTCACTAGATCTTCGAGTGTGATTGAGGTTGTGGACAAAATGGTAAACACTTACTTTACATAAACATTTATATTAAATTAATGTTTGCACATTATTGCCATTTGTACATCTGCATCATTATTTCACCATAATTCTTCTTTGTATAACTATGATATAAATGATACTGTTTAATTTTACCTGTTTCAATTTATATATTTGTTATTTGCACCTCTGGCATTTAATTGCCTATGTATCTGTACTCTGATAGTGACCTAAAGTTGAACCTAACCACCAGCTACCATGTCATGGTCACATTACATTACATTACAGTCAACCCCTTGCAGCATTTACAATAAAAAGTTGAAGAAGATCAAACCTGAACCCACTGAACAGAGTACTGGAATCAGCAGCTCCATGTAGATCCCGTTGTTTCTTCACACCATTGTGGTCGTTACTGCACAACCTTATGGACTATGAGCATTAGACAAAGATAAACATCACCATATTATTTTAGAAGACATCACATATGTGATGCACGTGAAGAACCAGTTATTGCCTAAGAAAATATTTTTTCATTGTTTTATTTTAATAATTGGGTTATATTTGTTATATTTCATTTCATATTTCATATATTTATTGTAATATTTTAGCAGTGCTATTGCAGCATATGAACTTCTGCAAAGCAGGGCTAGCCCTGTCCTGAGTGAATGTGAAAACTATTTGAAAGCCTCAATGTAAAAACCCGGTAACTTTAAGCATTTTTTTCTAAAAGTGCCCTGAAGTATTTTCTTTCTATTAATGCTAAAGACATCCTATTATTAATATTAAAAGCTTTCAAACATTCTAAATAAAAGCCTGTTAATGTTATTGTGCAGCATATACACCATAGGGACAAACATTTTTGAACATAATTTAATGAATGTAATACTACTGCATCCAAAAACCATGGAAAAGTCAGGTGTCCAAATAATTATGTCCATATTGTATAGTTCCTAATCATTCCTGAGAAGTGATATCATGGATGTTTATTTTATAATCTTTCTCCTCATTTTACTGTGGATTTAATGTAACTAAGGTAAGGTTTTTTTTCCTCACAGAACACTCACTGCATTAACTTATCATCAGGTGAACTTTGACTACTTCAGGAAAACATACAGTAGCGCAGAAGTGGCAAAAATACACACATCCTTCACTTAAGTAGAAGTACAGATATTGTTTTTAAATTTTCGGTACTGACTTTCCTTTTTTAGTTAGGATGTCACCATTCAGTCAGTTATGTGATGGTTTACTTTTCTTTTTCATTAATGCTTTTTATCTGGTTAGCTTTTTTTTTTAGTTATTGCTTTTGTTTTTGATGTTGTGATTTTCACATTTATACCCTTATTCGTTTTGGTCATAGAGTTTGTGAAATGCCAGTGCTCTGACGAGATAATGTACCTTGATTAAATTTGTTTTTACTCCCTCAATATACTCTGCAAACCAACAAATAACTAAACAATAACAATTGTCAAGTATTCTTCCATTGAAATACTGCACTTGGTAGCATGAGATTAGCTTCACAGCACTTCTGTCTGAAATATCAGGAAGTATTTCACAGACACCTGGGCCAAATTATTCAGTCTCACCTTACACTATAAGAAGAGAGTTGTAAAGAAAACATGCTGAACTCTGGCTTTTGGACACAAATAAGCAACGCTATGAAAATTTCCTCCTCATTGTAATGGTGGTTTTTGCTTTATCTTGTGGATCTGCATCAAACAAACTGTCACCTTCAGCATGTGGTTTTAGCTGGAATTATCAAAAGTAAAAAGGAAATGAATGTCAGTCTAACAGCAGATATCAATTAAAGTTTTAATTCAGTCTGAGGAAAACAAATACTACAAAACATCTAGATTACTGTATGAAGTCATGAATCTATTAATGTTTCATCTTTCTCAAAATGTGAGATAATGTATAGTGTGATGTCCCATCCAGAGTCTATTCCTGACTTACAACCTGTGTTTTTAGGGATAAGCTCTGGGCGCACTCTTACTCCGATCAGGATGAAGTGAATACGAATGAATCTATGATTTATACAGTATATAAATGGACAAGTGAGAATACACTTCTGAATTTAAAGACATCTTTAATTAGCTATTTTCTTTTTAAAAACAAGTAAACATCAGTAAAAGGTTAGCTTGCGTATTTTTTTATAGATTATATCTCAATCAAGATATCAGAACAGTTTCCATGATATAGGGTGGGTTTATGTTTACCTTCCTGCCGACCTATAAAGTGAGAAGTGAAGAAGACACACAAACCTGAACCCACATAACTGAGAAGAGACAACTGTTCCGAAATGAGCAGCACCATGAAGATATTTCTGTTTCTTCTCACCATCGTGGTCATTTCTGCAGAGTATGTATCAGGTGAACATATAGGGCAACAAATGATTTTAAAAGAAATCATTGCAGAAGTGATGAACTTGTTACGTAAGGTAAGAGATATTTCATGTGTTTTTTCCAGTGCTTAAAAGTTTAAACATGTGTACAACCAAATAATTCTATGTCAGTGACCTAACATCAATTGTATTCTCAGATTTATCGGATGACTGAAAAAGATGTGATACTAGATTTTCAATGCACTGTAAGTTAACAGGATTTGTTTGTTTCAAATCAAATCAAATCAAATTTTTATTCATCACATACACATACATACAGGGTACGACATGCAGTGAAATGCTTTATATGACGGTCCGGCATGAGGGGAATAGGGTGGGGAGATAGAAAAAAAGCAGATAAATAAATGTGTTATTTATCTGTTTATCTGTTAAAAAGCAGATAAATAAATGTTAGTTTGTTTGTTACTATCAAATTACATTTGCATTAATATTATTTTATTATAATATCTCTCTGGTTACATTGACATGGCAACTTCAGGATGAGAGCTTTTGCAAGGCAGGAAAAGTCCTATCAGCATTTACAGCAGAAGAGCTTGGACTAAAGAAAGAAGACTGGCAGCTGCCCAGGATCCTTGCAGCCTACAACAGAGTGAGTGACTGTGATAATTATTTGAAGATCTCAACCAGTTAAAGATACAAAAAATAAAAAAAAATAAAAAACAGTATTTATTTTACAAACCCGATTCCAAAAAAGTTTGGACCCTGTACAAATTGTGAATTGAAAAAGAAATGCAATAATTTACAAATCTCATAAACTTATATTTTGTTTACAATAGAATATAGATAACATAAATGTTGAAAGTGAGACATTTTTAAATGTCATGCCAAATATTGGCTCATTTTGGATTTCATCAGAGCTACACATTCCAAAAAAGTTGGGACAGGTAGCAATAAGAGGCCGAAAAAAGTTAAACGTACATATAAGGAACACTTGGAGGACCAATTTGCAACTTAGTAGGTCAATTGGAAACATTAATGGGTATAAAAAGAGCCTCTCAGAGTGGCAGTGTCTCTCAGAAGTCAAGATCAGAAGAGGATCACCAATTCCCCCAATGCTGTGGTGAAAAATAGTGAAGCAATATCAGAAAGGAGTTTCTCAGAGAAAAAATGCAAAGAGCAAAGCATAATATCAAAGTGCAAAGCATAATATCATCCACAGATTCAGAGAATCTGGAACAATCTCTGTGCGTAAGGGTCAAGGCTGGAAAACCATACTGGATGCTCGTGATCTTCTCTATAGGTCAAAAAAAAAATGCCATATCTAAACATGAGGCGTTTTCTCTGGGACAAGGATCATTTAAAATGGACTGTGGCAAAATGGAAAGTTGTTCTGTGGTCAGGCGAATCAAAAGTTGAAGTTCTTTTTGGAAAACTGGGACGCCATGTCATCCGGACTAAATAGGACATACATAACCCAAGTTGTTATCAGTGCTCAGTTCAGAAGTCTGCATCTCTGATGGTATGGGGTTGCATGAGTGCGTGTGGCATGGGCAGCTTACACATCTGGAAAGGCACCATCAATGCTGAAAGTTATATCCAAGTTCTAGAACAACATATGCTCCCATCCAGACTTCATCTCTTTCAGGGAAGACCTTGCATTTTCCAACATGACAATGCCAGGCCACATACTGCATCAATTACAACATCATGGATCCGGGTACTGAAATGGCCTGCAGTCCAGATCTTTTACCCATAGAAAACATTTGGCGCATCATAAAGAGGAAGATGCGACAAAGAAGACCTAAGACAGTTGAGCAAATAAAAGCCTGTATTAGACAAGAATGGGACAACATTCCTATTCCTAAACTTGAGCAACTTGTCTCCTCAGTCCTCAGATGTTTGCAGACTGTTATAAAAAGAAGAGGGCTGCCACACAGTGGTAAACATGGCCTTGTCTCAACTTTTATGAGATGTGTTGATGCCATGAAATTTAAAATCAACTTATTTTTCCCTTAAAATTATTCATTTTCTCAGTTTAAACATTTGATATGTCATCTATGTTGTATTCTGAATAAAATACTGAAATTTAAAACTTACACATCATTGCATTCTGTTTTTATTTACAATTTGTACAGTGTCCCAATTTTTTTGGAATCGGGTTTGTAACATTTTTGTTCTAAAATAACCAAATTGTCCAAAAAATTACCAAAAATAAAAACTAATCAATGCTTCAGACATCTCATAATAATGATATTACTGACCATTAAATAATACAAATGAAAGAACGCAACACATTTGAGCATGCAGAATATATTTCCTAATCTGGAGCAATACTTCATCTGATATGAGATATCATGGATGTTAATTTCATAATCCTTTTCATTTTATTGTGGATTAATGTCACTAATGTTATTTATTTATTCCTCACAGAATATCCACTGCACCACCTCATCATCAGCCCGCAAAACTGAACTTCAACTGCTTTTGAGAAAAATACTTCAGTGTGCTAAAACAAAATATGCGAGATCCTCAGACTATTGCAATGCTATATATATATAATTAGTGAAATATATAATTAGTAAAATACCTGTGGTCTGACACATTAATGGAATTTTTCTCACAATAATTACAAGACTTGTCTCTCTATTCTTTCTTGCTTGTGGTCTTTATTACTGTATTCCTATTATTAGTGTGAATTACTATTAATATTTAGCATTAAGTTATTTATGTTCAGGATCTTTATCAACACATCTTGGTCCAGGTGGATCTGAATTGTGCTATAGCTGCTGCACTACCATTAATGTGTAAGGATGTAACCATTTATTGCACTATACTGGGGCAGAAAGCAGCATACAAGTAAAATACAAAACAAAACTGTAGTCTGGTGGTACAGTGAGTGGTGCTTCTGCTTCAGAGTCACTCTTTCACTGGTTTATGTGAACAATACTGTCTGTATAAAGTTCAAAATGTTCTCCCAGTGACAGTGTGGGTTTCTTCCATGTTCTCTGGTTTTCTTCCACCTCTCAAAAATATGCCAGTAGGAGGACAGGGCATTGATAAATAGAATTAAGTGTGCAAATAAATGTACTGACATCCATTCAGTGTAAATTCTCACTGTAAATGGAAAAGACTCCATAGCAAGGATCACTAACAATGCTGATTGAAATGAAGTATTTATTAAAGATCAATGAATGAATAAATAAATCAATCAATCAATGGTAAGAATTGATCCAATTAATAGAATTGAATGAATGAATGAATTAATGAATGAATGAATGAATGAACAAATGAATGAATGGAAAAAGTGATAATTCAATTTAGAGATATTTTAGACTAAAGTGTCAGATGTGGCTCTAAACTATATATCATCAGTGCTCAGACAAGAGTATGTACCTTAATTAAATCTAAATGAAATTAAAAGATAAATTAAATTCTTTAAACCCATTTTCAATCACTGCATATTTTTCTCACAAGAAACACAAGACACATCTTTGTTCTTTCTTACTCATTTCTTTCTTCTTGGTCAGACACAGAATCAACTTTACTGACCATGTATACTCGAGCATGCAAGGAATTTGTTTCCAGTTTAGAATGAACCAATAGTGCACATTTAACCCTCAGACACCACACTGCTGTGCTGGACTGAGCAGGGCTTAGACTAATATTAACATAAATACACATAACACAACTTAATGAACAAGCGTAACAACAGTACACACTGCTCCGTGTGTCAGAGAACCACTAGCCGCACCCCCCTCAAGCTCTCACCCCTCATTAACAGCCTCTTCCTCCTATTATTCACCCGTACCTGTTTTCCCTTTATCAGGCCCCTTTAAAAGAGCTCTCTCCCGTCACTCGCTGTCCAATCTACCGTTCACTTACCCTAGATTGCCGTTCCTGTGCAGTTCTCGTTATGCCCACTCCAATTAAGTTCTTTGGTCCCTGAAATCTCGTTTCATGGTATACCATGTTTAAATCCTTTTTAGTTCATTAAAACTACACACTGCACATTTTGACCAAGCAGCACCATGAAAATATGTTTTTTGCTAGAATTATCTAAGGTATAAAAGAAATTAATGTCAAACAGCAAAGAATTTTATCCAGCCACAGAAAAATACCAGAGAACCTTTATAATACAGAATAAAGAATACAAAAATGTTTTAATAATAATCACTGAAACCTGCTGAAACTGTAAATTAGAGAACATAAATTACACTCAATTTGTAATTTTATTTTACTATGTCTGGTAAATCTAAAAATACCTTCAATATTTCAAGCATTTCAAGCAAGATTCCAGCATAAGAACTCCTGCAAAGTAAGTAATAAATCAGAAGTCCTGTCAGTGTATAAAGCAGAAGAGACTAAAGGAAAACAAAGCCTTGCTGCTGCACAGGAGCATTGTGGGATACATATGGCTAAGTAGACCTTTGGTTTCTCTTTGATTACTTGAAATTCAGAAGGTCTGGAAAATGTTTTCAATTTATTATGATAACCACAGCCCACCATTACCAAAGTTGTTTATTAATATGCTTTTTGTTGGTTTCCAGTTTGAGAGGTGAATCGAAACGTTTTCTTTCTTTCATAACTAAAAAGGAAACCAGCCTATACATCTTGTCAAAGTGAAAATGGGTTTTCTCAGTGAGTATTTATAAATGTAAAAGTCTGTATGGTTCCAGTTAAATTCAATTTTAATTCAGTGCTTTTAATAATGGCCATTCCCCAATGGAGGATTACAGAATATCTTTCATAAAATAGTGGCAACAGGTTGAGGACCTTGTAATCTGAGTATTTTTTCCTTTGGACTAGTGGGTCACCTGCAGATGATTTTGTGCCCCAACAAATAAAATGTTTCTGCATTTAGACCAAAATAGAAGTTTGAGAGAGAAAAATTTCTCTAACTCCTGAGACCATGCACAAGTCCACTTATTTATGACCCAACTTTATCATTGCCACTCATCTATTTGTGCATCGATTTCTGCTGCCTTCACTGCATGTGCAACTGTGCTTCTGATCGTAACAACAGTGAGCATAGTAACTGTAGTAGTGACCCATGGCGCCTTAGGACTTTAACGGTCTCTTGAGTTGACCTTAATGTGCCTGATATCAATTTGATTTTATTAGAAAATAGCGTTTGGCATATATTTATTCCATTATGTGAAATTGCTTCGCTGTCCGGCTGGAGGCATCTTGCGGTCCGGATTCAGACCGGAGTCCGGCAGTTGGCGACCCCTGAGCTAGAGTGTGCAGCTACAAATATCAGATGGCATTAATCTGATGGTGCAAATCTTTATTAAAAGATTTTAATAAAATCTACACTGACTGTGTGTGGTACAGAGACAAAAAGCACACTTAACTTATCAGTACTTAGCTTTAGGCCCTCCAGCAGTGTGTTCACATGTGTATTTGCTCAACTGTATGTGTGTATTTTTCTATACTGTTGTCCTGAACAATGAGTTGAATGAGTTGTCAGAGATTACAATACATATAAATGCGACCTGAACAGACATCTAAACTTTTAAAACAAACAAAGAAATTAATTAATTAATTAATAAACTGAATGTTGCTTTATAGCCCACTCTATGATCTGTTGTGAATACAAAGTTGCGATTTCCATCCATAATGGAGGGCAGTATCCAGTAGTAGTAAATTTTTTTCATCTTTCTATGTCTAGAGTTGAACATGGATGTTCAACTGTGTATAAGAAAAGTCAGTGGTTAAGACGTTAGACATCTGATTGGATGAAATCCCAGCACGACAAATCTACCGCTCCTGGGTTGAGCAACGGCTATAACCTTCAAACGCTCAGTTGTATAAATGAGATAATTGAAAGTTGCTCTTGATAAGAGCATCTGCCAAATGCCATAAATGTAAATATAAAAGTTCTCTGGAAAAAATTAAATTATGATTTTTAACTCAAATGTTAGACTTTCTAATCTTGACGGTTGTGGCAACCTGAAATATTTTCCCACCAGACCACCAGAGGGCATGTCTTGTCAAAGCTGTCTCTGATGAATCCCCTCCAGGCCTACACAGCACACCCTTGTGCACATTATAGAATTTCATCTTTTGTTGTCATTTCCATTTCCAGAGTAAAATTTGCACACCTGTTTTGTGTTAACTGATCAGCTACATTAAGTTCCTTGTTTTTTTGGGGGGTTTTTTTGCTCCTCATGATTGAAGCATTAAGTAACCCAAGCTAAATGATGTTCCCTATAACATTTTTGTTGGTCCTAGATCCCTAGCCTTAGCCTAGTGTATTTGTTTTCTCCCCAGTATTTTGTTTGTTTTTGTAAATAAAGATCTGCACTCGCATCTAGCTCTTGTTCTATTAGATCTACATTTTGACATGTAAGGCTGTCATGCTGCAGTGACGCGTTCGATTTGTTTTGAGTGGCACACGCTTCAAGAGCAGAAGAACATCACTATAAGACTGATGAAACTTGGGTGTATGGATAAAACCCAGAGACAAAGCAACAGTCTTCACAATGGAACAGCCATTATCTCCACCACCAAAAAAGGAGAGGCAGATCCGCAGCTCAACCAGGTGCATACTTATTGTCTTTGTCGGCATAAATTGACATAATTGCCACATTTTGCATAGAGAATTCATCCCCAGGGGCAAGACCGTCAAAAGCAAGTTCTACTGTTGAATATATTCGGCGAAAGCGACTGCATCTGTGGTGTGCTAGTCTCAAAATCGTCAAATATATCACTTAAATGCAGTATATATCACTGATGCAGCAATGTGAGTGTAATTATGATAATGACTCTTACTTTGTCATAAGTCATGTTGAGTCACGAAATATATACTTAGATAATGATTTTCTGATGCTCAATTACATCATTTGTGTGTTTTTGTTTTTAAAATAAAGGGTGTGTTATGTGTATTTTCAATACTAGATTGTAGGTGGCAGACATTTAATTAGTGTTGGAGCCATTAAATAGAATGACTGAATCTGATTTATAATTAATTCTCGTTTGGAACATTTTATTATGTTTTTTTTGGGGTTTTTTTGTCCTGTGAGTGTGTGCCCTCTTTAGGTCAGGGGCAAAGTTATAAAGGTGGGGCAAGGCGTGGCTGAGGGGAGGCCGGTGTTTGGGCATACCGTTCACTGACCGTAACACAAGACTCCTCAAAGTTTTTTTTCCTCTTACTTTTTTCCCCCCAAATAAATATCAGCAATTGACTATGCAGTTAATCTCTTCTCATCTTTTTCTTTTTTTTTAACGCGTCAACAACGCAAAAACACCGGCAAGCTCAGTAGTGGTGAGCGGACAAAAAGAGCAATGTTAGGCGCATTCATCACTACAATCAAATAATGGGACAGTGTGTCACTGAAAGGATTGTGAATAAAAAATCTATTAAATTAATGTTGTTGTTTTTTTTACTTAGTCATTAAGTGTATTTCTAAAGTTATATCCTATGCCAGTTATTTAGCTGGACACAGACTGCATATGAGACACATAATGACACATACATCTGACATTTTCCGATCTAGTGATGCAGTGCTAAAGCATTTTTAAAAGCTTTTGAAATGCCATGGCTTGGAATCTCTGCTCATCTGATTAGTAGCTTAGCACTTTAACCACTGAGCCACCACTACCACACTGCTACTTCCTTCACATTTATTCACACTTTTGCATTATGTCTACTATTTTTTAATAATAGTTTAACATCTAAGACATGGCAATTGTAAATATGAACAGCAAGAAATGTCCACATCAGTGCTATTTGACATTCACGAGTGGGGGTAGCAATTTCCTTATTGAGCTCTAGATTAGAAGTAATCTATAGTAATGTAGGTAACTGATTTAAATGTCAGATTGATTTCTATGAAGCTATCCTCCAAACATAGGAGTTCCTGTAAAAGGTATGTCTGCAAATCAAAAAAGACTAGCATTAAAAGGAAACTGTTCAAAAAGCCCCAGTCTGAATAATAAAAAAAAAAAAGATAGCAATTTATCAATCTTGCCTTATTTTCTTGATAAGGACAGTTTTGGAGTAAGAAGAACGTATTACACAGAGGAATATTAAAACTTTAGTGCAGGGTATTTGTGATAAAATATTAAAAGCTATCAGATATGACCCTGAACACTTTTTCCCGTTTCATGTGAAGTCTGTCTTGTCACTTGTCACATAATCTTTTTCGTTGTATTGCAGATACCCAGTCACCAAGGAAAAAACTAGTATTGTAACTATATTAAAAACTCTTATCTCCAGCTGTGACTCAGATGTCATGAGGAGGTATACATTTAGCAATGTATATACATGTGTATGTTGAAAAAAGATGTATATTTTGAGTTATAAGATTATTTAAGAGTATTTTTTGTTCTCTCCTTTCTAAGTTGTTCTGTTGATGTCCTTGATTACCCTGTATGGTCAAATGTCCACTTTGTAGACAATAAAAGTAACTGTCTAACTTTGATCTGTTTCTTTTAATTAGTTATGATTGTTATATATTTTAAATATTGGTTCTATTAATATATATTTTTTATTTGTTAGGTTTTAATTAGTGCCTTATTCTAGTCCTTGTCCTTGTGATGGATGTATAATAATGAGTGTGAGGAAGGAATACTCAATAGAATGGGTAGTTAGTCCATCACAGACAACATGGACAAAAAAATGATCTTAGGATCAAAGTAGGACCTAAACCCTGGCGCAATAGTGTGTGTGTGCATCTTCTCGCTGTGCGGCTGTGGCTTTCCTTCAGATTCTCTGGTTTCCTCACAGATTATCTCAAATGTATGTGTGACGGGTAATCAATAACATCTTAATCAAGATATCAGGAGTGTTTTCCACACATGAGGTACGTCATACAGACACGTCCTCTCTCAGCTCTATAAGAAGACTGGTATCGAAGACAGACCTACAGCATTGGAACCACCAAACTCTAAGAACTGACCAACTTTCAGCACTATGAAGAGCTTCTTGCTGTTTCTTCTGGGCATCATGCTGGTTATTGCAGTATCCGTGTCATTACAATGTAACATTGTTCACCAACATCTTTTAAAAGAAATCATTAACAGTTTGGATTTGCATCTCAACAAAATGCCACATAAGGTAAGACATATCGTTGTGTATTTAGTGCTTAAATGCTTAAACATGAGTAAAACCTGTAATGCAGTGTTAATGATCAAACCATTATGTATTCCCAGAATTTTGACATTTTAGTTAAAGAAGTGATAAAACCTCCATCCTGCAAAGTAAGTAACTATTGTTGTTTTTTTGTGGTTTTTTGGTGCTTTAACAAATATAATTTAAATCCAATAAATATATTTACATTCAATGTTATTTTTACTGTAATTACATCTGCCACTATGCAACATCTATCTAGTATAATGACTTCTGCAAAGCGAAAAGAGTTCTGTCAGAATTGAAAGCAGAAGATATATCAGATTTAAAACAGAATCTGCTCAGAAGACTTTCAGCCTACACTAAGGTAAGTAAATGATATGAAAGCCTGAAAAAAAATGAGTTTGAAACCAAATCCTGATAAGCTTAATTTTCCAATGACAGAATTTAGAAGGGAAGTGGGAAGTTACAGGGAAGTGGAAGCTTAGTGTTTAATGCTCTGAGTTACTGATTAGGTTCAAGCCTCAGCATCATCAAGTTGCCACTTTTGGGCCCTTGAGCAAGGCTCTTAACCATCTTAACTCCACGGACACGATATCATGGCTGACCCTGCACTCTGACCTCAGCTTCCTAACAAGAAAGAATTTCATTGTGTTGTAGTATACATAAGACAAGAAAAAAAACATTTAAAAGTGACAATACTACTGGCACAATGCAATCAAACAGTAGACAGTAGTAAATAATAAAGAATATTAAGTAAAATTAATCGAATTATTATACTACTGATGTCTATTACACATGTCCAAATATGCAACATACACACATTAATCTGGAGAAAGTCCAAATGTGTACAGATGATTAAAAATCTAAATTTCTCCTGATAAAAGATAGCAATGATTAGAATTTAAAAAGCCTTCTTATCATTTCACATTTATTCTTTTCCCCACAGAATATCAGCTGCTTTGACGATAACTCCACATCGGCTATCGAAGTTTCCTTTTACCATCTTCTGACAAACATAAAATTGTGTGCTCAAAAACATTACAGGGAATCATGTGGAACTTATAAGAAGCACTAAGTTTATGGAGAGTCGTCAACCAAATATCTGTATGAATGTATTAACTGCTTTAATTTGTTACCATAACAACTATTTATAACTATTTATGATTGGCTATCATTTATGATATATTCATGTTAAAATATGTTCTACAATTTTAAATTATAATTGAATAAAGATGCTGTTTATAGAATGTTGTTTTAGTGCTGTTTTTTTTCCTATTTTCTCTTTTCACCATCATGTATTATTTGTAACTATCATAAATGAAGCTGGGAGGGTTTTCTTTTTTCAGTTTCTCAGCAACATAAGCTACACTTTTTTTTTATTAACAAAAAGTTTTTGGGGTTTTTTTATAAATTAATTTCAGAAATGCATTTGCATAACTTCAGTTAACCAATTTGGGCCTAGATCTTACAGAAACATGGTGGTGGTGGTATGAAGCAGCATGACATGAGTTTACAGAGTAAAAAAATTATATGTCATAAAGTCAAACATATAAATATAATAATCTGAATGAATTAGATTGCTAAATAAGAGATGTCATGATAGGTATCGTTTCAGGTTCTGTAAAGTTTTCTCTTCTGACAACAAGAAGGGTATTTTGCACTTCAGTGAAACTCAGGAGCTTAATAACTCTCAGACCTAATTTACTTCTAATGAGGTTAAACAAAGACTGATTCTAAAAGTAAAAGGTTTCCAAATGGTAAAAAAACAATAAGTACACATTAACTAGTAGAATTATGGTAACTTTAACAACCTCTTGGAACCAGGAGTTGTGGTAGTGTTCTGTGTGATGTTGACCATCAGCTGCAGATACATTGGTTAGAAATGACCAAATAAAGGCATTGGGCTTTATCAACAAAATGCATGGTGGGGTTTAGTGCTACTTTGGCAATAGGCATGCGATCGATTGTTGTATATGGACTATATCTTTTGGGAATGCAACATTACAGTACTTTTCCCTATTGACAAGAGCATCTACTGCATGAGATTTTGAGTCTCAATAAGGAAAACACCCTGTATACAATATATTACCAAAAATATTGGGTCACCTGGTGAAAAAAAGAAGGCCAAGGAGGAGGTCTATGGATGTGGTGAGGGAAGACATGCAGGTAGTTGGTGTGATGGAGGCAGATGTAGAGGACAGAGTGGTATGGAGACGGATGATCCGCTGTGGCAACCCCTAATTGGAGCAGCTGAAAGAAGAAGATTGGGTCACCTAGTCATCAGTACAGTATGTGATTTTTGAGCATTGCATTCCACATTTAGTACTAATTCACTCTTATAATTCCCTCCACTCTTCTGGGAAGATGTTCCACTAGATTTTGGTATGTGCTTATGGATAATTGTGTTCATGAAAGGCAGGTACTGATGTAGGTGAGGAGACCTGGGGTGCAATCAGCATTCAATTCATCCCAAATCTGTTCAGTAGGGATGATGAGATCAAGTCAAGTCAAGTCAAGTTTATTTTTTATAGCTCTTTTCACAACAGACATTGTCCCAAAGCAGCTTTACAGAAATCAACAGTTCATGTGAATAGTGTGTATTTATCCCTGATGAGCAGCCATGTAGACTGTGGCAAGAAAAAACTCCCTTAGATGTTATGAGGAAGAAACCTTGAGAGAAACCAGATTTGAAAGGAGAACCCATCCTCAATTAGGTGACATCAAGAGTGTGATCATAAATCTTTAAAAAATACAGAACACTGAAGAGTGGGAACTAACATGAGCACTGGAATGTAATATTATGAGTAATGATCTTTCTACAGTCTTATAGTCATTTGTAGTTATAAAACTAGGACTAGGAGCTACTGAGCAACTCATTAAATAGCTCAACATTTGCGATCATCACAGATCCAACACCAGCTTCTCCATGCCAGAGACTTTAAACACTCAAGAAGGTCCAATGTTAAAACTCCACATGAATTGGGATCCAATTGGCACTGGTACGTCTCTAGATGGTTCGGGATGTTTGCAAGTTCGGCATCTACTTCTTTAAAGGTCCACAATCTTCATAAGGTGGGACGTGACTGGGGCTGGAGCAACCTCAGGATGCCTCAGGATGGGTAGAGAAAGAGAAGCAGTGGAGAGGAATTAGCGTAGCTGCTGTTCATGATATTAACAGCACAAGTTAATAATGTGCATGTGAACAGATGTTCTGGAGCACAAGATTATGATGTGATGTGTGTTATGTGTTCTTTGCTAAAAAGAAAAATTTTTAATCTGCACTTAAACTGGGAGAGCGTGTCTGAGCCACGAACACTGTCAGGAAGACTTTTCCAAAGTTTAGGAGCTAAATGTGAAAATGCTCAACCATCTTTAGTGGATTTTGCTATTCTAGGAACTACTAGAAGTCCGGAGTTTTGAGATCTCAGGGAGCGTGACGGATTGTAGCATATTAAAATACTGGAAAGATAATTGGGAGCTAAACCATTTGGTGTTTTGTAAGTAAGAAGCAGTAGTTTATAGTCGATTCGAAACTTAACCGGTAGCCAGTGTAGGGACGATAAGATTGGGGATATATAATCATACTCGCAACCGTCCTGGCCGCCATCTTGCTGTTGCATAAATAGACACGGATTTCTCGCGTTCTCTGCCAGATTGTCTCGTCGGCTTCCTGATTATTATATTTTGTTTATATGCCCCCTCGTTTCGCTTCCCAGATACTTTGGTTACTGTTTTGGATCTCCCAGTTTTCATCGGATTCGATTTTGCCGCCAGTCACAGTTTGTTTTTTTGTTTATTTTTCTTCTTTTGTCTTTTGTTCTCTCCCTGGTTCCCTCTCTTGGCCATTCCCCATTCTGCGCTGTGGTTGTAGCTTTTCGGACACTGTTTTTGTGCGTTTTTTTTCTTACGTGGACTATTCAGCGTGTAATCATAAATTTGGTTTTGTGGTTTTTTTTGTACGTGGAGTATTCGGCACATGGTCATATGACACTTTGTTTTTGTGTTTTTCTGTGAACTATCCAGTGTGTGGTCAGAAAGTTTTCAGACACTTCGTTTTTTTGTGTTTTTTACTTGGACTATTCAGCCTGTTGTTTCCTCTGAGTTTTGCCTAAATTTGTTTTTTTGTTAATAAGGACGTTGATTATATACCTCACTGGCGTCCTGCATTTGGGTCCAACTTCTCGCACCCTGACACTCTGGCTGCTGTATTCTGGACTAACTGTAGCTTGTTTAATAATGATGCAGGACATCCACCTAGTAATGCATTTCAATAGTCCAGTCTGGAGGTCATAAATTTATGGACAAGCTTCTCTGCATCAGATATAAACATATTTCTTAACTTAGCAATTAAAAGACAAGTTGCTGTCTGAAATAACTCCCAGGTCTTTTACTCTTGAACTAGTAGTTACAAAACATCCGTCTAAATGCAGGTTGAAATGCTGGCGCTTTATAACAGGCCACTCAAGATCTTCTTCTCCAAAGCATGTAAACCATATCTTCAATAAGCTCACTTTGTGCACAGGGGCATTGCCATGCTGGAACAAGTTTGGGTTTCCAAGTTCAAGTGAATGCAAAAATTTATTACAGCCCATCTAAAGACGTCCTGTAGAATTGAGTGCCTTCAGCTTCGTGGTAACAGTTTGGAAATAAACCACATATAGCAGGAAAAGTCAGGTGACTCAACACTTTTGGCAATATAATGTATAGACCGAATTGAAGGTATGGTAATAGAAGGAATAGAATAGTAATAGGTGATAAGAACTCATTAGAATTCAGTGCATATACACTTGCACAAATATCAAACACTTTGTTTGAACACAAAGTTGCTTGTACCAATCACTTACTTGGTACCAAACCAGCTTGTAACAAACTGCATGGATTCCTTTTTTGAACAATGCAAAGGGATTTTCTTTTGGATCTGCCTGAAATCCTTACCAGAAGGCAATGGCCAATGTACCTGTAGTACTTTCAACATTGCCAACATTGAGTGTTTTGCTTCAGTGCTTTAAATGCAGCATAATTACTTATTCTTCAGTCCTCATTCGTAAACTAGATAGTACTATAGATAATATTTCAGAAAAGAAGTGCAAATTCATATACAAGAGAGGACAAGCTCCACTTAGTCCAGAATACTGTACAGCAGCAAGAGTTCCCGCTAGAACCTGACGGTTTTATCCCATATCTATTTATCACTCTTATAATTGGTGTTTAGTTAAATTGTATACTGATTATAAATTGCTCAGTTGTATAAATAAGATACAACGTTGCTCGGGGCAAAACTTTTGCTTTTGTTTTTGTTGTGTGTACTCTTTTGTTTTTGTAATTATTGCTCTGTCTTTTGGTGTTTTTATATATTCACTTTATGCAGTCCTGTGTAGATCTGTGTTGTCTTATTTAGCTCTGTTTATCATGTACTGTAGGTTAACTGTTTCATTATACATTGTTTTGCACTTTGCATTGCTGTGTACTGTACCAGTTGGTAGTGAAGTTCAGGAGGAAAGTGCACTGGTTCATATGTATTGTAGAAGTCAGTAGAAGAGATATGTAAAATGCATATGTAACCATTAAACATATTCTTGCATGAAAGTTGACCTACTTAATATACTTCACCTCTGTGACAGACCTTGCTATAACAACGCCAGCTTGAAGCATTCAATCTTCTGATCAGTGAGTCTTAACCACTTAGCCACAACAACTCAACCACCACTGCTTTCATGTTCTTTTGTTTTTGCATGTATGCTAAAATTTGAATAGTAATTTTATGATTGTCTAGACGTACATGCTGCATGTAGATGTTTAATTGTAAAAGCAAGAAGATCCACACGATGTTGCTGTTTCCCATCCAAGCATTCGGTGAGTTTAATGCTATGTCTGTCTTTTCTCACACACTTTTTCCTACTATTGAAAGAGGATGTGACGGTATGACTTACCCCCTTGTGCACGGGTTATGATATCTTGCTTTAATCGTCATTGATTGCGCATCAGAAAAGCCCCCTGATTAGCTTCTTTGAAGTGAACCTCACGTCACCAAGTGTGGACTTTCTTTGAATGGTGTGTCTGTAGATTAAAAATAATCTATTTGCAACATCATACCCCTGTGCAATATATTACTTTAATTAATTAGACAATCACTGCACTAATGCCACTTTTTGATTCTGACACAGACCAATGTGTACTGTTTATCTGCTTGATCATCTAGTTGAGTTACGTGTAATTGTTTGTATTTGTCCATATCTGGTTTAGTTACTGTTACTGTACTGCTGCACAGTACCTGTATAAGGAATGAGAGCTGTTGGTTTGCTGTAAACCTGAAACAAATTATTTGTATGTTCAGGCACAGATGACTAAAAAAGCTGATTCAGATTAAAAATTAAATAGGAGTATATAAAGGTTCACATTGGAATAAATGAAAAATGACTGACCATGCATCTAAATTTGACATTATGATCTTCATGGAAAATTGAGAAGCTGATTCGTGAATTCAATAATATAAGATCACGATGGATGAAAGGATCATAATGATAAAACTTCAGTACAGAGATTTTGTGCTATAACAGGAAAAGCCTTAAAAGGCTGTGTATCAGATGTGACACTGCAGCCGAGCATCAACCTTGTTATTAGGATGTCATCATTTTCAGTTATGTGAGTGCTGCCTTATCAATTTTTACATCATTGTTTTTCTTTTGTAAGCAGATGCGGTTGCTGATAACTAGGGAATGAAGTGGCATTGCTGTAAGTTCACCTCAAACCATGGGGTCATGCTGAGCTTAATATAATGAAATATATAATATTATTAATAATATCTGATTCATTTTTATCACCACATTATCTGTGTGAAGCTGCTTTGAGACAATGTTCATTGTTAAAAGCGCTATACAAATAAAAATGAATTGAATTGAAATACAATCACTTGTTATACTTTGCACATTTTATCACAACAGTCTTAGCTCTCTTGTGTTTCGTGCAGTTGCTTTACTGTTGTATCAATTATTTAGGCTTCTTCAGTAAGTGCTTCAACAGAAATCTAGCATAAGGCAAGAACTCTGGATGGGACACCAGTCAATCACGTGTAGCATGCTCACACCTCATACTGGTATTAAAAAAATTGGGAAGATGAGAGGAAACTGGAGAACCCAGAGTAAACCTGTGTTCTAAACCAAACGGAGTATGCTCAAGCTGTCTGTTGGCACTGCCACCCATTGTGCTGCCCTTATTATCGATTGCAATGTCATATTTAGGAGTCTGACTCCAATAATGCAGCATGCAACTATTTTAAAACTTAACGTTATCCAGCAGGACATTGTACTTTATGGCGTGTGATTAGCATCAGTCTCTGACGGGTAATCTTTAACATCTTGATCAAGATACGGGAGGGTTTCCCCACAGAAGATGTATGTCATGACGTCGCATCCTCTTTCAGCTCTATAAAAAAGACGGGCGTATAGGAGACAGACATACAGCACCGGACCCACTAGACTCTGAGAACTGACCAACAATAAGAACCATGAAGAGCTTTTCACTGTTGTTTCTGGGGATCATGCTGGTTACTGGAGCACCTCACAAACGGTCTCCATCTGAAGAATGCAAGCTTCAGCGTACGATTTTAGAAGAAATCATAGAACATGTTAAGGTCATGAAAAGGTTTAAGGTAAGCTAAATTATTTTATTGCATTTGATTTTCCAGTACTAAAATGTTTTAATGCAATGCCAACAATTTAACAATTACATATCTACAGAATTCTCGGATTCTTGTGAAAAATGTCATCACGCCTGCAAACTGCACTGTAAGTTACTGATGTTAACAAATAGCATAACATTTTTTTTCCTGTTTTTAATGTCATATATGTACTTCTGTAATTACATCCGATTCTATGCAACATTCCAGTGTGACAATTTCCGCAAAGCAGGGAAAGTTTTATCAGAATATGAAGCAGAAATGCTGGGATTAACGGAAAAGAACTGGCTGCTGCCCAGGACACTTACATCCTACAGCAAGGTGAGTGAGTGTGATGTGAAAGCCTTAACAAACTGATTATTTCCTATAAATATTAAACATTATTGCTGCAGACACAATGCAATTGAACATCAGGCTGATGAGATAGAATTAATAGTCTACTAAACAACATAGTGATTATGCATGAGAACGCAGCATACACATCTTAATCTGGAATAATTCCTACTATATACAGTTGAATCACTACTGATAGGATATAGATCTGAATCTAAGTGTGATAACACTTTGAATTTCACTGATTGTCTTTGTTCCTCACAGAACACTCACTGCAACGTCAAAACACAAATTACGAATTTCACCGACGAAGTTGAATTTCACCAACTTCTGGAAAACATAAAACTCTGCGCTCAGGAGAAGTACAGAGACACATCCTGCGATTAAACGGAGTAAAGAACATACCCTGCATTTGAAAAGAGCACCTTATGGATTTTATGAATGCAATTTTTAATATTGGAAATATTTTTCTTTTCTTTTTTCATGTATTTTTTAAATGATAATTTATATTGAAGTTTCACATTATATATTAAGTTCTAATGAATAAAGTCTATTTTTGTAACCTACAACTGCTTTGTGTTCTTTACATTTCGTTATTTTTGTGTACAATTTGTTTTATGTTTAACAAAATTAAATAATTATTTTAAAATTACATTTGTACATTACAGTTTTTTTAAGGACACATTATTTATCACTGATGGGTTGAATGCCAGCTGTGAGAGTGAGGCTGCTGAGGAAATGACTGATTAATGTTCCTGTAAAGGAAGTGGTAGCTCAGTGGTTAACACGTTGTACTTCTGATCAAAAGCTGATAAGTTCCAGGTTCAAGTTCTGGGCCCCTGAGCAAGGCCCTTAAACCTTAAACTGCTTGGTTGTATAAATTATTATTCTAAGTCTCTCTGGATAAGGGCATCTGCCAAATGCTGTAAATGCAAACTGTTTCAATGCACAACATGCAGTTTATTAATAAATGAAAATTTCATTTATTTATTGCCAAATGACTACATTATAAGCAGAATAATATATACAACAACATATCTAATAATATATTTGGGCCCTGCTTTATATTGGGTCATATCCCATGACACCAGAATGTTGTATAACCGCAATGTTGTGTATTACTTGTGTAATTGATTTAATTGTTTTTATATTAATAAAGATATTTTTTATGCAATAATAATTAAAAAATTGTAAAGAGAGCTTTTATTTACAAAATGAGTATACTCTTTGTAGCTCTTTGAGAGGTGAATATATTTTATATTATCACTCTGGGAACACTTGGATTTATGAAACCCATGAAATTTATGAAATTTTTTAAACAACATAGAACCCAAATGCAAAAAAAGAGAAAAATCTTTTATTTAAGTACATTACTCTGGTGGTAAAAAAATCACACATTTAGAAAAAAAAACAAAAAAACTTGAAATCATGTGTGCCACAATTATTGGCACCCCTGATGTTAATACTTTGTACAACCTCCTTTTGCCAACAAGACAGCACTTAATCTCCTCCTATAACATTTCACAAGATTGGAGAACACAAAGAGGGATTTTTGACCATTCTTCTTTGCACAATCTTTCTAGATCATCCAGTGTCCTGGGTCCTCTCTTATGCACTCTTCTCTTTAGCTCGCCCCACAGGTTTTCGATTGGGTTGAGGTCTGGGGACTGAGATGGCCATGGGAGGACCTTGAGTTTGTGACTGCTGAACCACTTTTGTGTAGATTTTGCCACATGTTTTGGATCATTATCCTGCTGAAAGACCCAATGACGACCCATCTTCAGCTTTCTGGCAGAGGCCATCAGGTTTTTATTTAAAATATCCTGGTACTTCAAAGCGTTCATAATGCCATGCACCCTAACAAGGTTCCCAGGGCCTTTGGAAGAGAAACAGGCCCACAGCATCACAGATCCTCCACCATACTTCACGGTGGGCATGAGGTGCTTTTCGGCATACTCATCTTTTGTTTTACGCCAGACCCACTTAGAGTGTTTGTTGCCAAAAAGCTCAATCTTAGTCTCATCTGACCAAAGCACACGATCCCAGTACCGCTTAGCAAACTCCAGACGTTTACGTTTGTGAGTGTTAGTGAGAAAAGGCTTTTTCCTTGCATGCCTCCCAAACAGCTTGTTGGCATGTAGAGAGCGTCTGATGGTTGTTTTGGAGACTCTGTGGCCCCAAGATGCCACTCTTTGATGCAATTCTGTGACAGTGAGCTTGGGAAATTTTTTTACTTCTTTTACCATCCTCCTCACTGTGCGTTGTGACAAGATAAACTTGGGACCTCTTCCAGCCTTGTTTGTCACTGTTCCAGTTGGTTTAAACTTCTTAATGATTCCTCTGACTGTAGATACCGGCAAGTTAAAGCGAGTGGCTATTTTCTTGTAGCCATTGCCTGACTTATGAAGGTCGACACACATCTGCCTTACTTGAATGGTGTGTTCTCTTGTCTTTGCCATGTTGACAAATGGGTAAGAGAATTAGGCCTCTGTGTCACGTCATATTTATACCCCAGGGAAACAGGAAATCATGAATTACTAATTAAAAGTCCCTAGATACCCTGACCAACCTTAGCAACTACAGAAAAATATATTAATACAAAAAAACAATTACATTTTTCAGAGGAATTGTTAGGGGTACCAATAATTGTGGCACACATGATTTCAATTATTTTTTTTTTCTGAATGTGTGATTTTTTTACCACCAAAGAAATGTACTTAAATAAAAGGTTGGATTTTTCTCTTTTTTTGCATTTGGGTTCTATGTTGTTTAAAAAAAAAAAAGGAGAATTTTTTGAAGTCCACGACCACATCTTAAACAGGGGTGCCAATAATTGTGGAGGGCACTGTACAGTTATTCCAGCAACATACAAAGAAATGTATACAAAGCAATAAAAAACAATCAATTACAACATGCAACATGAAGTGATTAGTGTTAAAATATTTGTGCAGGTCCCATAGCTCATGAGAAATGTCATCATGCAGTTTGCCAATGATTCATACCCAAACGACTTTTTTCAAAATGACAGAGTTCTTTTGGGGTAATAGTAACTTCCTGCTGCTGAGGTTTTGTACATTGACCTACAATGGTTGTATGTGTGTGCTGATATGTGGGGATACATTAAGGACTCCTCAATGGTGGTGATAACTACTGTTCCAGCTCATATGGACAGCTTCTTTGAGGATGAATTGAATTGTAACTTTCTTAGGTTATGCTATATTTTGATACTGTGCTAAATAACTGCATAACCTATTCTTATTTCATCCTATAATGTTTAGAAAATAAGCTTGAAACAGGAGCTCCACACTGCCATATAACATCACTGTTCATTGTAAGCCTGAATGATGCATACTGCGTTTACTGTACATGCATATTTTTGTAATTATACCATTCACATAAAATATTAAAAATGTTTTTATCCTTCAGCTAATATAATGGTGGAGATAAAATTTCTAGGTTATTCACACTTTTGTCTAAGATATTCTCAGGAAGGCATGGTGGAAAGTTTGTAGGACTTTTATAAGGCATGACCACTAACTAATAAATGTGCTGATTAGATTTTTTTGATTGATCAAAAGGGACTCAAGGTCACAGTGAGGTACAATATTTTGATGACTTCCTATTTGAAGCAGAATTAAAGAATATTTCAGGCACACAAATTACTAACAAGATTGACTAGTTGGATTTGTTAGTGCTGGAGGGATCAAGGAAGGACTGCTGGCATCAAGTTCTACTTATTCATCACTGCAAGACCTAGTGATAGTGGCAGAGTCAGTCCAGGTAAATCTTTGTTACATAAACACCGCACTTCTTTTAAGCCAGGGCAATATAATGCACACCTTCCAGGAAATCAAAACTAAGTATTTAAAATAAATTATTCAAGTAATCACAATCATGCATACAGACTGACCATGGTATGTAACTACTGTATATATCTATCCTGGTTGATGAAAAAAGTGTATAAATACAGCAGACTGTGAGCTATAAAAGAGCACATGAGGCTGAGGCTAAAGTGCAACTTACATTTATCTCATTCACACAACTGAGCAGATTTGAACCCCATTGAACCCATCCCCTTGTCCCCATTGTTTGTTTCAAATCACAGCTTTTAGGATCACAAAAGGTGCATGTAAAAATGTCTCCAAAATCTTTGACAGGCAGCCAGAGTAGAAAAATAGAAAAGCTGCTAAATTTGCTTGTCTCTATAAATGCATCCTTGACCTAATTTCCATATGCAGCTCAACTGCAACAGATACAATTGTCTTAATCCTTATAACAGAAAGTGAAAATCACAGCACACACTATCTAGAGTTCTCTCACTTCCATTGAGTATACTCACATCTAAGGCCAGCTGCCTTGTGCCTAATCCTACACAACTCTCGTGCATGTTTACCTGATGATGATTGAAATAGCATTTAGGCAGATAACGTTAGACTGTGTCTCAGCTTCCCTGACTGACTTGTGCCCTAGACACAAAAACACATTTTTAAAGGAATGTTGGACACAATTTAAAGCTGTACAAAAGAAATTTGGAGGTAGGGATGTGTGTAATGGAATGACCTGCTCAGTCATCTGACCCTAACCCAGTCAAGCTGCTTGGGAACAATCAGGGTGGAAAGGTTTGATAAAGGTGTTGGAGTGTTTTCACAAATCTACAAAAGTAAAAAAAATTGTATTAAAAAATTATGGTAAACTGTTTCTGTGAACATGGCCCACTCCTCCAGGACTCGGGCCCTGTGGATTCAAAGTACCACCAAATCTCTGTATGTCCCAGTGTGTGTGTAGTGATGATATACAAAACAGGTTGCATAGGGGGGACTTTACATGCAGTAAGTAGATTTGTTAAGAGATTTTTCCATTTCTTTATTACAGTAATAATTCCATTTACAAACTGCAGTATATCAACTAGGCTTTGATGTTTCCTTCACTACCATATGTAACCAAGGGCTGTTTCTAAGAAGAGCTTTACTGCCTAAGCAAAGGAAGTGCATCTACATACTATCAAACAGCAAAGCTGGTTAATTTAGAAAATAATTTTATGGTTTTGCTAAAAAAAAAGAAAAAAAGGCTTTTCTTAAAGTAGAGGTATTAAAATATATTATAGACATATCTTACTTTTTTGTTCGTTCAGAATTTAGCCACAGTTACATTTTTCTAAATCTGTCACACATACTCTATGTAAACATACAGTACATCTCTCTCTTCGTTTTGCTAGATCTTAGTGCTGCATTCGACACTATAGATCATGATCTAAATCGGTGAAAAAATTACATCGGCATTCAGGGACAGGCATTAACATTTAAAGTTTAAATCCTACCTGTCTGATCGTTACCATTTTGTAGACTTAAATGAAGAGGTATCCTGGTTAATGCAAGTATATTATGGGGTGCCACAAGGTTCAGGTCTAGGACCTATGCTTTTCACAATATACATGCTTCCTTGGGAAATATTATTAGAAGGCATGGGATTAGCTTTCACTGTTATGCTGATGATACCCAACTGTATATATATATATCTCATCGAATCCGGATGGTACAACTAAATTGGCTTGGATAACTGAGTGTGTCAAAAAAGTAAAAAATTATATGACTCATAACTTTCTATTATTCAATTCTGATAAGACAGAGATTTTGCTCATCGGCCCAAACACCAGTACACAGAAGCACCAGCATTTTAACCTGCATTTAGAAGGATGTACTGTAACTACTAGCTCAACAGTAAAAGACCTGGGAGTTATTTTAGACACCAACTTGTCTTTTACATATCATACCAACATATTATAAAAACAGCCTTCTTCCACCTTAGAAATATTGTTTAGCTAAGAAACAGGTCTATATCTGATGCAGAGAAGCTCGTCCATGCGTTCATGACCTCCAGACTGGACTATTGTAATGCATTACTAGGTGGTTGTCCTGCATCATTAATAAACATGCTACAGTTAGTCCAGAATGCAGCAGCCAGAGTTCTCACAAAGTCGAGAAAATATGATCATATAACCCCAATCTTTTCATCCCTACACTGGCTACCTGTTAAGTTTTGATTCGACTACAAACTACTGCTACTTACTTACAAAACACTAAGTGGTTCAGCTCTTATGTATTTTTCCAGTCTTCTAATATGCTTCAATCCGTCATGCAACTTGAGATGTCAAAACTTTGGACTACTAGTAGTTCCTAGAATAGCAAAATCCACTAAAGGTGGTAGAGCATTCTCACATTTAGCTCCTAAACTTTGGAATAGTCTTCCTGACAGTGTTCGGGGTTCAGAAACACTCTCCCAGTTTAAGTGCAGATTAAAGACGTATCATTTTAGCGAGTACTACACATAATGCACATCACATATCATAACCTAGTGCTCCAGTACATTTGATCACATGCACATTATTAACTTGTACTTGTTAATATTATTAACAGCAGCTATGCTAACTCCTCTTCCCTGCTTCTCTCTACCCATCCCGAGGCATCCTGAGATGGTGCCAGCCCCAGTCAAGTCCTTTAAAGAAGTAGACGCCGACCCTGCAAACATCCCGAACCATCTAGAGATGTACCAGCACCATTTGAATCCCACTTTATCTAAAGTTTGAACACTGGACCTCTTTGAGTGTTTAAAGGCTCTCTCCACTCCTGAACCAGAGGTGTCTTACCTGGGCAAAGGACAAAAAGGACTGGACTGTTGCTCAGTGGGCCAAAGTCGTCTTTTCAAATGAATGGAAAGAAAATTTTGCATTTAATTTGTCAGTGGTGGTTTGGGGAGTCACGTCATCTGCTGGTGTTTGTTCACTGTGTTTTATCAAGTCAAGATCGTCTACCAGGAAGTTTAAGAGCACGTCATGGTTTCCTCTGCTGACCAGCTTTATGGAGATGCTGATTTCATTTTCCAGCAGCACTGCCAAAAGCACAAAAGTTGGTTAAATGACCATGGTGTTGGTGTTCCTGACTGGCCAGCAAACTCACCAGACCTAAACCCCATATAGAATCTTTGTGGTATTGTCAAGAGGAAAATAAAAAACGAGACAAAAAAAATGCAAATGAGCTGACAGTAACCTGGGCTTCCATACCACCTCAGCAGTGCCACAGATTGATCACCTCCATGCCACACCGAATTGAGGCAGCAATTAAAGCAAAAGGAGCCCCTACCAAGCTTTGAGTATATATACAGTAAATTAACATACTTTGCAGAAGGCCAATAATTCACTAAAATGTTTTTATTGATTGGTCTTATGAAGTATAATTTTTTTTAGATTTAAGGTTTTTGTTAAATATGAGACAAAATCATCAAAATAAAAATAAAAAACACTTAAAATATATCCGTCTGTGTGTGATGAATATTTAGTGTACAAGTTTCACATTTTGTATTGAATTACTAAAATAAATAAACTTTTTAATGATATTCTAATTTATTGAGATGCACCTGTATATGCAGGAATGAACATAACTTTAGTATGTTGTCTAAGAGGGAAAAACAGAAGTGGAGGAGCTTCATATATATTGCATAAAGTGGTGTTGAAAGCAGCAAACACAGCATGTCGTAAACTTTCCAAGATGGACCTGACATAAGAATTATTCTGTGATCAGCACTTTCTAAAAAAGAGCTGAAGGCATCTGAAATTTCACCCACATGAGCTGTGATTATCTTAGGTCAAGAGAATACTGTTTACAGATAGCAACAAAGAGCTTGTACCTTAACATTTAATTAATTCTTACTTTAAATACAAACTTGTTATCTATCCCCTGACTTTTTTTTTTATTTCAATTACATCAACAAACAGGAAACAAAAAGTGGACAAACTGAGTGAATCCTAATTAATTAACAGTTAATTAGCTAATGTCATGTTTCAGTTACATTATTTACCCAATTTAGTCATGTCTACTACTATTTCTCATTCTGCTTCTTCTTCTGGCTGCTCCCATTAGGGGTCACCACAGGGGATCCTCTGTCTACATACCCCCCTGTCCTCTATATCTGCCTCTTTCAACCCAACTACCTGCATGTCTTCTCTCACCACATCCATAAACCCCCTCCTTGGTCTTCCTCTTTTCCTTCTTCCTTGTGGCTCCATCCTCAGCATTCTCCTACTGATATACCCCATGTCCCTCCTCTGCACATATCCAATCCATCTCAATCTCGCCTCCCTCACCTTGTCTCTAAAACATCCTACATGCGCTGTCCCTCTAATGAACTAATTTCTAATCCTGTCCATCCTCGTCACTCCTAACGAACACCTCAAGGTCTTCAGCTTCACCTCCTGTCTTTTACTCAATGCCACTGTCTCTAAACCATACAACATCACAGGTTTTACAACAGTCCTATAAACTTTCTCTTTCACTCTTGCAAAGGGAGTGGTAGCTCAGTGGTTAAGGTGGGGGAGTGGTAGCTCAGTGGTTAAGGTGCTGGGTAACTGATCGGAAGGTCAGGGGTTCAAGGGGTTCTCTCTAGCGTGTACCTCCACCTCTCCAGGCTCTTCTTAACCTGTTTCCTACTCTCATATCAAATCACAATATCATCCGCAAACACAGTCCATGAAGACTCCTGTCTGACCTCGTCCGTCAACCTGTCCATCACCACATGCGTCTGTGGTGCTTTTCCTTCGCATGAAACCATACTGTTGCTCACAGATGGTCACCTCTTCTCTCAGCCTGGCCTCTTTCCCATAACTTCATGGTGTGACTGATCAACTTCATTCCCCTGTAGTTACTGCAGGTCTGCACATCTCCCTTATTCATAAAAATCAGTACCAGCACACTCCTTCTCCATTCCTCAGGCATCCTCTTACCTTCCAAAATTTTGTTGAATACCCAGTTGAGTCCTTTAATTTATCTAATTATGGCTTCTATTCTTTCCACACCACTAGGGGGCCCCATGTTACTGCCTGAACATTACACTTTGTGCACAGTAATAGTATAGTGCGCCTTGCATGCGTTTTAAAAATCACTGGGTCCCTTGGTGGCCTGGGGCCATAAAGCAATAGATATACAAGCATGTACTTTGTCAAAAGTCTAGTTATTGCTTGCACTTACATGCTTAGCTATAAAATAGCCAAATCTGCATGAACACTTGGGTAACTCTCTGTGTAAAGCCTCACATGTTAACCATCTGCAAACCTGGGTTTCCTTTGAATGTTACTGTTTCTTTTCATCTCTCAAAAACATTCCAGTAGGTGGACTGGTTATGCTGATTTATGTTTAGGTATAAATCAACATGGAAATGTGTGTGTGTGTGTGTGTGTGTGTGTGTGAGAGAGAGAGTTGGCTCTGACAGTTCCTTAACCTAAGATATGTGGTAATTAGTAATAAATGTGTGTGTAGGACTGTTTTTTGTTTGGATTCCACCTTGCAAAGTCAACTTTGCATAAAAGATTCTGGCGTGACTAAATCTAATACATTTGATATAAATGTAGACATTTTGATCACTCTAGGCTTTAATAATACACAATAAACTAATGAATGACTAAAGATCTCACTTAACTGAAGTTTGACCTGAAAAAAAAACTGAACACACTAGTGGTGTGATAAGTGGAGTGAAGTCTGACACTGTATATATCGCATAAATCTTGATTGAGATACCAAAAGGGATTCCCAGACACGTAAGCTGTACAGTCACATCCTCTTCCACTCACGGCAAAAAGAGGTATAAAAGACACACATCACTGAGATAAGACAACTTCAAACTTAAAAGCAGGCGACTAAACCTGGGAACCGGGCCGACGACATGAACGTCTTTATGTTTTTCTTCCTGACTACTGCAGTGGTTTCTGCAGCAAATTGTGCACCATTTCTATCAGGCAAACATCAGCACAAAAACAGAAAGCCAGTCAACTCCTCCAACCATGAAAGCCAACGGGTATCTCGAGAAGAAAATAATACAGGACTCTACAGTTTAAAAGAAATCATGACGAATGTGAAATCCCTGAAAAAGAACCTAACAGAGAAGGTAAGATTCATATGAATACTTGTGATTAGTAGAATTCCAGATAATGATTAGAAACTTAAGCTAACAATGTATATTTTTTATTTTTTTTTATCAGACACTTCAGAAAAAAGTCAAGAATGTTTTCATGGATAAACTATGCAATGTAAGTAAACATTACTACACCACATATTCATTCAGTCCCAATTCACTTACATTACAATTAGATTTAACATTATTACACAAATATTAACCTGTATTCTCAACATGTATTCTAGAGTGAGATGCTCTGCAAAGCAGGAAAAGTTCTCTCAGCATACAAGGCCTCGGACCTAGGATTGAAGAGTGAGTGGTACTGGAGGCTGCCAAGGCATCTTCACGCTTACTCAAAAGTAAGTGATTGATTTTGAGAATGCAGAACCCTTTTACACCACAGCGATGTTGAATCCTCAATTCTGATTGGTTACAATTTTTCTACAAAACATCACAGCCCGTGGCTGTAAGCTCAATCACAATGTGCCTATTTAAACATGTTTTTGTTGTTATATGATGTTCTCTGTAAAAAGTTTCTTTATGTTTTTGTAAAAAGTCTCCAATAGTCAGTGGTTAGAGTCAGATATTTATCTTCAAAGTTTCCTACACGTATGCAGGACAGAGTTTTAGACTTTGTCGTTGTAGTGATGCATCAAAATTTGTTTGGTAGCTCTCAGAGACCAGCAGCAATACAAAATGTAGAAAGAGGCAAAAGAATGAACAAAAGATAATTGCACTAAAATATAATATGTACAATATAGCTTGTGTTTTGTGATTTCTCAAGCTGCATTTTTTTTGGTGTTTACAGCTGATAAATGATAACTGCACCAATTTTGCAAGACAATCCACAATTTACATGTAATTTAATGTATTTTTACTTTAATAAACGGACATCATAAAAGAGGAATAACACACTAAGATGTACTGTTATAGGAAGATTATTGATATGGATATGCATTTCTACATTTGTGAAAAATCTGAGCACATCGCCACAGGTGTATACCGAGTCTAACTTCTCTGTACCTTCTCTTCAGCAGCAGAACTGCACAGACACAGACGAGATGGAACTCGTTCCACTTCACCAGTTTTTGGATAAAATCCACAGCTGTGCCCAGAAAGAGTATGCAAATGGAAAATAATTTGCATATATACCTATTTATATATCTTTCTATCAGTCATTATTTATGAGCTTATGCATTCGTAATTTATTTGTACATTGATGCAGTATTTATGAATAAAATATTTATGCATATATATTTATGGGACGAACGTTGTTGCTTTTTTGCTTATGCATGCACATTTCTGAAACACAGAGAAATGCTAATTGAAATTTAGCACATGCTAACAAAAGCAAAGCATGGGTCCAACTATAGCTCTTTTAAGGGTCGATCCAAATTAGTACAAAGTTCATCAGACTGATCATCTTCATCCAGCATTTTTATCTTGATATGGCCTGGATCTTGATATGGATATTATCTTGATGGCTTACTGACAATTTAATAGTTTTCACACATTCTCTCACTTGAAGCCACGTATGTGTCTCATCAGCCTGGAGCCATATTACAGGATATTTGGAATTAACTAGGGTAAGGGAAGGACTGTTATTGAAATCATCCAGTACGGAGGTGTGCTAAGAGCTCCACCACCTACTAGAGTGACAATTGGTTAAACACCAATTACATAATTGCAAGACACCCCAACCTGGGTCTTTCGGTTAAATATAATAAGCTGGGGGTTTTTTTCTTCTTACTACTTACCAAACAGAGAGTTGAGGAAAGAGGAACTACCTCATCTCAAATACATTTTAAATACCTATAAAAGTATGACAATCTGTTCATTAATCCGTTTCTGTAGTATAGGAAGAGTAAAACACGTCTACTAGTCATTCATCACACACATAACGCAAAGGGTCTTATTTTTTTGCCTCAAAGGACAAGTCTGCATGGGGGCCTTGATTTTCAAACTAAAAACACTGTGTATTTCTCTCAACCATCAATCACCACCTATCATATCTGTAATGCTCCCCAAAACATTAGTATTAGTGTTATTATTATTTTAAATGCTTGGTATGGTTCCTTTCTTTATCCATAGACATCAATGCACCATAATATTGAACTTTACCATAGTTATCTATTCAGCTCACTTTAATTCATTAGCGCTGGGAAGACTAAGAAAATCTCTCACACACCTTCAACAGTTTTGTAACCTCTTGGAAGACCTTAAAAGCTTTCATACTTTATGGAAAATGTATCAAAGCACTGCAAGTCTTTAAATCTGCTATCTGTAATAAAAACATCTAAAGGTGTAGTTATCATTTATAGTTGCTCAAAAGTATGTTTGAGAAGAAAGGTCTATAGATACAACACTATTGTTTATTGCGCTTTGCCATCCAAATTTGCATATACGGTATCGCCAAACTGCTTCTCTTGGGCCCTTGAGTAAGGCCCTTAACCCGCTGTGCTCCAGGATACAGCCACGATACAGGAGTCGGAACAAGTTGTGATATGCAAAGAAAAGAATTTCACTGTGCTGTAAATGTATGTGACAAATAAAAGATATTCTTCTTTAAATTTAGCAGACATCATTGCCACATTTCTAACAGGTTCAGCTAATTATTAAAATGGTGCAGGAAGTAGTGTAACAGTGCAGGAAGTAAGAAAAAAAAGTGATGGTGATGATAAAGAGGCAACTACTGACAAGAAGATGGGGGAGTCCCTGATCTATACCTTGTGTCCAGAAGAAAGACTCTACGCTTACATTTATGGCATTTGGCAGACATCCTCATCCAGACTTACATTTATCTCATCCATACAACCGAGCAGCTATGGGGTTGAAGGCCTCGCTCTGGGGTCCAGGAGTGGTGTGGCTGGGATTTGAACTCACAAGTCCAATGCCTCAACCACTAAGCTACCACCACCCACCACCACCACTATGCGCTCTCACGTTGGTCTCTCTCCATTCTACAAGGTATTATGATTCATGGATGATGTTAATTGCTAAACTGAACAGTGGTGCTTATATTCAAGTGAATGATGCTAATTAAATAACATACTTACCCATCGCTATAACATTTAGAAATCATTTTTAGGAAGGTCATCGACAGACTGTATTATTCATATTTTTAATCGACACTTACCAAAGCAATCAGGACATGTAAATATGAGGTAAATAATTTAATAAATTAACAAGTATACATGGTACAGCATATTAAATGTAAACAATTTTGTGGCAAATAAAAGATCTCATTTTTGACTACAGTGCACGTGTGGTAGCTGATAAAACGAAACCAAAAACGTTTAGCTAGTGTTATGTAGCGCTACAGTAGGATGTTGAGCAGCATGCAGGTTTATCAGGCCGAATTTCTCACCAAATCAGGTTAGTAGGACACAATACATACATCAAGTTCAAAGACTAAAAAGGAGAAGCATCAAGCGTGTGAATCATATCTGAAGTAGCTTGCTGAAGATTTTAAACTAATCAGGCAGGGCATCAATGTAGTAACATCCTACGCCTGAGGAGCCGTGTCCTTACTGAAACTAACACGTATAAGCCAAAGTTCAAGTAACACCTTTGTTTTGTTTAGTTGTAAAAAACAAAAACAAAAAAAAAAAAAAAACAAAACAAGAAATGCATCATTTGCTGAAAACACATTCTGAAATGAATTGGTGTTTTTACAACAAGCATCAAGAACTGCAATATTCCAGCACATGAGCACTGAATACCTCATGAATTTCCCCTCACGAAAACTTCAGTACTTAGTCCATCTTTACACATCGAACATTAATGTACTCTAATGCAGAAGACTGGCCTGAATCCTGCAGTGAGAATCTGATGAAGATCACTGGAGCAGGGACTCGATTGCAGCCTCTGGCCTGGATGAACGCTTCCTACAAACATGAGTCAAAATATTAACGACTGGATCGCTGTACGCATTTGATTTTACGCTTTTAAAAAGAAACCAAGGGAACACAGCTGTTTTGTTGTCACTACAGGGACTTTGTGTAAAATTGTAATTGTAATGAAAAAATTATAAACAGTAACATACACCGGAGCAGGGTTTTAGAACATACAGTAATCTCATACCTTGTTTACACCAAGCAACTACGCGTTCATAGTTTCTCTCTTATGTGTCACTTTCTGTTATGTGTGGGTGAGTGCGGCTGTATAGAATTTCTTTTTTTTGTTCAAGTAAGAAATGGTAGCCGCTATATCTCGCTGATAAAAATGCAAATGTACTTCACTCATCATGTGTAGAAAATGTGTGCATGCCCAGCTGCTATGCAAAGTTACCGTACTGGGCATGCATGTGGGCATGATCGTTGCCACACTTAAGAAAAACAATTTCTTAGTAACAGATAGGAATATTATACATGAATGCAATCTGACCCACAATATTATTTTGGAAATTCACCTGCGAACAGTATCACATGGTGCTACGCTGTTTGCACAACTTTACGTTGCTATTGCATCACGCAGATGTGCCACATTACTACTGAGAACGTGCTCAAGCAGGAAGTGAAAAAACTGCAGGATGGTGGCCTTAAGGCTAACAAGATACATAAATTAAGCAATGCACTATTATGTGTGAAAAGAGATTGATTCTGGTTAATACGTTTTAAATATCATAACACACACACACACACAAAATGCAACGTCATTACTCAGGGGGGTTACGTTCTAAGTACATGTACTGTAAACAAAAATTGTAAATTACTTGTCATAAATGTTTTATTTATTACTGTATATGAATAATACAATAATAAAAGAGTTTTTCACACGTGTATATGTAATTTATTACACCGAACTTTCGAGCCACTCGCGGCTTCTCGTAAACTATTAGATTTTTCGCGAGTTACTTTTAGTCCGTTCCAAATGAAAAGTCGAGGTTGTGAATTTGAAGCCTGCGAGTATCGAGGTTCCACTGTAAATATATCTTAACAATATATATCTTTTTTGCCACTTTCAAGTTTTCTTTTGTTTATTAAGGCATGCACAAGTCACATTTAATGAGATAAATAAGTATATGTATATATATATATATATATATATATATATATATATATAGTACAGGCCAAAGGTTTGGACACACCGTCTCATTCAAAGAGTTTTCTTTATTTTTTCATGACTATGAAAATCAAGGGCTATTTGACCAAGAAGGAGAGTGATGGGGTGCTGCGCCAGATGACCTGGCCTCCACAGTCACCGGACCTGAACCCAATCGAGATGGTTTAGGGGTGAGCTGGACCGCAGAGTGAAGGCAAAAGGGCCAACAAGTGCCAAGCATCTCTCGGGGAACTCCTTCAAGACTGTTGGAAGACCATTTCAGGTGACTACCTCTTGAAGCTCATCAAGAGAATGCCAAGAGTGTGCAAAGCAGTAATCAAAGCAAAAGGTGGCTACTTTGAAGAACCTAGAATATGACATTTTTCAGTTGTTTCACACTTTTTTGTTATGTATATAATTCCATGTGTTAATTCTTAGTTTCGATGCCTTCAGTGTGACTCTACAATTTTCATAGTCATGAAAATAAAGAAAACTCTTTGAATGAGAAGGTGTGTCCAAACTTTTGGTATGTACTGTGTGTGTGTGTGTATATATATATATATATATATATATATATATATATATATATATATATATATATATATATATATATATATATATGACAAGGCAATCTGTCAGTTATAAGATGCTCAGTGTAAAATGGTCTTAGTTTCATTGGTAAAAGATGAGTCTACACTATGAGCATACATTTTATTCTGCAGGATATGAATAGAGGAAATAAGATCTGACCTGCGCCCAGTCTTGGGTCTGGCCTTGCCACTTTTCGAGGTCCTGGGCCTCTCCAGCCTCATCAAAGACTGGCGCATGCTCTCCTCCGTATATGCAAAATACACGTGGGACAGATCCACCTCGAACGGCTGAAACGTAAGCAAACAGAACACTCAGGAAGCATTATCTAGTCAACGGTCTTTCACCGCATTAAGAGCATTACAGAATTGTATTATGAATTTAAGTGATATTTACATCCTTTTCCTTCTTGTCTGGAACAGGGGTTTGCTTTCTCATGTTGTTCCCTGTGTAGGCCACACATTTCTACAGGAAGAGAGATTTCAGTTTAGTGGAATATACCCACAAGACCGCCACATAGAGTGAAAATATTTTAAAGCACACACCAGTTGCCATTCCCCTATGTCTTCATTCCAGTGTACGTAATTCTCAATCATTTCCTAAAACACACAAAGATTAGGTTGATTAGATGTTGGAAGACAAAAATAAAATTTAGTTTAGGAAATTCAGTCATATAATAGTGTCATATGATTAGGGAATATTTGATAATCCTTTAATGTAATACGTTATTTCAACATATTATTTCGAGAGATACTAACAAATACTGTACAATCTTACCTGGTATTCCTGAGGGATAAAATTGTCTATGATTAGCATTTGCAGGCGGAGTTCTCTGCTGAGTTGGCGGATGTTCTCCAGTAGTCCCTCGATCTCTCTGTGATGTTCCTGTTGAAGGTCCGCCATCTAAAATAAAAGAAGCATACTTATAGCTTTAGTTTGCTTTGTTCCCAAGAATTCCTGGTATAACTGGATAACTGGAACAGGAACTGAAACACTCTTTCATGTGCCTTGCTTTTCTCAACACTACTGTACGCTATAATGATCATTAATAATACACATTCTTTCATCCTTAATATGTCTTAAAACTTTTTTTTTTGGCCCAATCACCATTGGTTTACATATTACAGTTTACTCCAACTGGATTTCTGTAAAGCTGCTTTGTGGTAATGTCCAGTGTCTAAAAAGGAGGTAATAAATTGTAAAAACCTGATCGAAAGCCCACAAGTCTACATTTTGCACCACCAATCTGTGATTCCTGGGCCCTTGAGCAAGGCCCTTAACCACACACCCTTTTGGGTTGAACTGGAGCACTGACTGAACCCTATATCCTCTCATTCAACATCAGTCTCTGATCTAATGCTCTTGTAGCTGACTGATCACAAATCATGCTCCCAAATATAGTGAAAAGCCTTCCCAAAAAAAAATGAGATTATTAGAGCAAATAGGGATTAAATCTGGAACAGGATGTTCACATAGCACATATAGAGTGATGATGAGGTGTTTACAAATTTAAGAAAACTGTCTCATGATGTTCATTCTGAAGAACATTTAAGACAAATAAACTCCCAAATACATAGACATAAAACATTATGTACACACATTAAAAACAGGACTGCTCTGATCACACCAAATTATAATTCTGGCAGAAGCAAAATTCTTTAACACCCAAAGATTTTCATGAACATACCTCTGACTTTGCTGCCATCAACATGGTCCAGACTTTCTTCAATTTCTTAGTCTTGCCTTGGGCCTCTTCTTGCAAACTGGTATATTTTTCCTCAATGTCCAAACGCTCTTGCTATTGGGAGACACAACAGACACACACACACATTCTGAGTAACACAGAACAATCCCAAATAAAACCAATCTTGACATCACCCAAACAAGGCCAGACTTGAGTAAATGAACTGACCTGCTGTAATGTCATTAGTGCTCAGTTTATTGGTGGTGCTAAACTGATGCTTATTTAGAAAGCCTACCTCCTTCTCCTCCAGTTCTCTGCGAAGCTGCTCGGCTCTTTTCCGTCTCTCCTCCAGCTCATTGTTGGATTCTTCTAGAAGCTTCTCCTGCTCCTCTGCCTTGGCCAACAAGTCAACTCCGCCAACAATTACCTTCTTCTCCAAAGCAGACAGTTTTTCAAGTAAAAGGTGGTGTTCCTGTCTGCAAACCAAAATGAGTGTCAAACAAACAAACTAAATATTACAGGTCAGGTTCTAATAATTTGACCAGACAGGATCCTTTTAACTGAAGCTTAAAACCCTTCTAAATTCTGAAAATGAAAACCAAAAATACTCCACACCCCTCCTTAACCTGAAATTTCTACATCTTAAATTTCCAAGGTGGAATTCCTAAATTAACATATCTGTAACAGGTTCCTTACATGAGCAGAGATAAATACATCACTATATTAGCCAATTAGATTGTTGCTTACAAAAGATATGCATAAAGGCATTTATATTTTAGCCCATTTTGTTGCTCGAGCTTATGGATAAAGAAAATAATTCCCAGGATAATTTCCCATTTCAGAGTCAAGACAAATGCAGAAATAATAATCTAAGTCTTCTTGTGTAAATAACATTTGGAAGTCACAAACCACAAGTAGTTAAAATCTAAATGGTTTGTAAAAGGACTCACTGGGCTTTGAGTAAGTCTTTCTCACGCTTCTCCAGCTCTGCTCGAGCTTTGTTGCGCTCCTCCTCCTCCATGTCCAGCTTGGCCTCCAGGGCCTTCCGCTCCTCCTCAATCTTCGCCTGCATCTCTGCCATCTTGCCTGGGGACACCTTCTTCTTTCCTGTAAGTGAAGGGGGAAAATGATTTTTTTTTTTTTTTTAATGTATTTTTGCAGCTTTGGCTGTCTGCTTAACATTACTTTTGATTATTTTTGTTTGATTGGCCCCACGCCTCTGTCACAAAACATTATTACTCATATATAGTTGTGCAATTCTTAGTCATTTTATTTTGACGTGAAATGTGTGGGTGGAGTTGTTAAGGTCAGTGAAAACTTTTCTTCATTTGATGATTACTGACTAACTAAGTAAAGTTAAGCCAGCTAAGTGACTAAACACATTACAAAATGTATCTCCGTTCGCACAATGCACCAAATCGCTGTTGATGTGTCATTAGAAATTAGCCAGATAAAATCATTTGGCAGACAAACAAAAGTGTGTACGTAATTGTGCAGAAAACCCAGCAAAGAAAGCTTGGCGTTGCATTAATAGCACCTGCTCATGTTTCCGCAATGTCGTTTGAAAACAGTTCTATAAAAGGCAATAGATACCACTGAGATAGCAAAATTAGCAGCCTACTTGCATCAGGGTTTTGTATGAGGAGAGATTCCATTTATAGAGAAAAAAGTTGGAAAAAAGTTGGAATGCCGACAAGATGTTCACCCCAAACCCAGAGTTGATTTTAGAGTTGAAAATAAATTAATGAAGCACTGAGGAGGAAACAAACCATAAGAGTGTTAAAGTGAGACATTTGATTTGTCAACTTTCATCATTTAAAAATGGGAGTGTACCTGTGGCTGAACCAGGGCCTACATTCAGAGACACAACTTCACACGTCTGGTTCCTTCTTAAAAGCAATTTTTAAACAACTGAAATCTGAGTGTATGCAAATATTTAAACCACACTATCACTGAATCATTAAAAAAAAAAGACAATGGACAAATTGTGACGGCTAGACGACTGGGTCAGAGCCTCTCCAAAACTGCAGCTCTTGTGGGATGTTCCTGGTCTGCAGTGGTCAGTATCTATCAAAAGTGCTCCAAGAAAGGTGACAGTATTATGGATAAAGAGGATTTATCTAAAAACATTGAAGTAACACTGCAAGAGACCAGCCAGAAAGATAATACTGGCTTTAACTGGATCCCCCAGGGCAACGATCCTAAGAACACCTCCAAAACTTGAATAAAAAAATTAAAGTGACCTTCATAAGCTGTGACCAATCTGTGGAGAAAGTGTCTGAGCATGTAGACCCACAAACCTGAGTGCCTTTTGAGTAAAAGACAATCTTCTGACCCACTGAAAATCTGATAATAATAAATAAAACCTACATTAAATTACCATTTTAGACATTATTTTGGCCTTGTATTAAAATAAAGGAGATAAACAATAAAATGTAAAAGTTTTCGAGTTTGAATGTCTTTAGCCTGGTTAGAGGTAAATTTTTGCCATCAAATGCATATTATATACATTTTTAAAAAGAATGACAATGATAAATCAGAGACGGGAACACGACCACAACCGTGATGCTCGACAAATCGTCCGGAAAGGAAAGAACAAACATAAAAGAGAAACGGATAAAAGATAGATCAAAAGATTAAAAAGGCTGTATTTTTCATCAGATCCTGTCATAGTGCCTGCAACTGACCCAGATTCAAAGACTCAGCTGCTAGTATGTTAAGTATCAGTCAACTGTTCACTCAGTCCACTGTATTGCAGGGATGTTGGTTTATATCAAAGAAACAGGGGTGTAACTAAATTATTAATCCGACTAAACAAAACCAGCACTTAAAGAGAGGTTTGATAGTGACCATATAATAAGCTGCAGAAGTGCAGAGGTAATAAAAAGAACATGGCAAAGAAAGGAAGTGTGTAGTGCAGTGTGGTCACTGTTTAATAATGATCATTTACTTGTAGCTAAATGTCCTCTAAATGATCTTGCATCGAGTGGCTTTGGGCTTTCGTATGCATCAGCACTAAACCTGTGGCATTATAGAATGCTTTACTGTAAACCACAGTTAGTGTGTGATGTCAGAGTGACTCAGCTGTTGATTGATAAAAGTCTTGTTTGCTTTGGTTACTATAGGGGTATTTTTTTTTAGTTTACCCTGGTATATAGTTAATGCCTGGCAGTGATGTTACCATGATGTCTCTTTGTGGTCTTGACTGCCTGCTCTGATTGGCTGTGAACTCTTTCTATTATGTTTTTCTCTGCCTCTATCCTTCTTTCTCACTATGCCGTTGCTGTGTGCTTTGAAAGTGCCTGGAGGTTAGTGCACAGGGTGAAAGAAAAAGGATTTATAATGGCCATATGGGATGAGCGTGTGCCATTGTGTTTACAACAGAATTCACATTGTATATAAAGCATAAATGACCTTCCATCCAGTCCACAACACTTAGTTTTCTAATATAAGCACTACCAAAAGCTTTATAAAAATTAGTTTGTGAACAATATTGATCAATTAATTGATTAATCAAACCAACAATGCCGGTATACTGTGTAGCTGTAATTACAACACTGAAGAGACATCCTGCTTCCCTATGTCAGAGTAATGATCATCAGTTCTGCAACACATTGCAACAGCGGACATAATATATTGCAGATTTGCAGAATTTTATGCATCCATAGAGACTACACGAAGTGTGTGATTATAATACAAAACAGAGTGGATTATGTACGAACAAGCTGCATGTCTTGCAAAGCTGCAACATCTGTAAATTACAAAGAAGTACAGCAATCGGAGAACAAAATGAGACACAGACTGCTTTTTTTTTTTTTTTTTTATCTCATTACAGACACAAGCAACAATGGCAAAAAGGTGACAAATCAAATCTACCAGACACTCACTTTTAATTGAAACCTACCTAAAAACTATTCTGTACATTTCACAGTACATTTTTTCGACAACCTCAAAAATGCTAAGTTCATATTCTTCTTCTTCTTTCGGCTTCTCCTATTAGGGGTCACCACAAGGGATCATCTGTCTCCATACCCTCCCTGTCCTCTACATCTGCCTCTTTCAAACCAACTACCTGCATGTCTTCTCTCACCACATTCATAAACCTCCTCCTTGGACTTGCTCTTCTTCTCCTTCCTGGTGGCTCCATCCTCAGCATTATCCTATCGATATACCCCATGTCCCTCCTCTGCACATGTCCAATCCATCTCAATCTTGCCTCCCTTATCTTGTCTCCAAAACGTCCTACTTGCGCTGTCCCTCTAATAAACTAATTTTTAATCCTGTCCATTCTCATCACTCCCAACAAAAACATCTTCAGCTCTGCTACCTCCAGCTCCACCTCCTGTCTTTTACTAAATGCCACTGTCTCTAAACCATACAACATCGCAGGTCTCACCACAGTCCTATAAACTTTCCCTTTCACTCTTGCAGATACTCTTCTATCACAAATCACTCCTGCCACTCTTCTCCACCCACTCCACCCTGCCTGCACTCTTTTCTTCACTTCTCTAACATTACTTTGCACTGTTGACTCCAGGTACCTGAACTCCTCCACCTTCTCCACCTCTTCTCCCTGCAACCGCACCACTCCACTGCCCTCCCTCTCATTCACACACATGTACACTGTCTTACTCCTACTGACTTTCATTTCCCTTCTCTCCAGTGTCTACCTCCACCTCTCCAAGCTTTTCTGAACTTGCTCCCTACTCTCACCACAAATCACAATATTATCCGCAAACATCACAGTCCAGTGAGACTCCTTTCTGATCTCGTCCGTCAACCTGTCCATCACCACTGCAAACAGGAAAGGGGTCAGAGCTGATCCTTGATGCAGTCCAACCTCCACCTTGAACCAGTCTGTCATTCCTACTGCACACTTCACTGCCGTCACACTGTCCTCATACATGTCCTGCAACACCCTCACACACTTCTTTGACACACCTGACTTCCTCATACAATACCACAGCTCCTCTCTCGGCACCCTGTCGTACACTTTCTCTAAATCCACAAACACACAATGCAACACCTTCTGACCTTTTCTATACCTCTCCAACATTCTCAAAGCAAGTAATGCATCTGTGGTGCTCCTTCATGGCAGGTAACCATACTGTTGCTCACAGATGGTCACCTCTTCTCTCAGCCTGGCTTCCAAGACTCTTTCCCATAACTTCATGGTGTGACTGATCTACTTTATTCCCCTGTAGTTACTGCAGGTCTGCACATCGCCCTTATTTTTAAAGATCGTTATCAGCACACTCCTTCTCCATTCCTCAGGCATCCTCTCACCTTCCAAAATCTTGCTAAACAATCTTGTTAAAAACTCCACTGCCATCTCTCCTAAACATCTCCATGCTTTTACTGGTATGTCATCTGGTCCAACCGACTTTCCACTCTTCATCCTCTTAATCGCTGCTCTCACTTCCTCCTTATTAATCCTATCCACTTCCTGCTTCACCAACTCCACACCATCCAACCTTCTCTCTCTCTCTCTCTCTCTCTCTCTCTCTCTCTCTCTCTCTCTCTCTCTCATTTTCCTCGTTCATCAGCTGCTCAAAATACTCCCTCCATCTTCTCAACACACTCTCCTCACTAGTCAACACATTTTCGTCTCCATCCTTTATTGCTCTAACTTGCAGCACATCCTTCCCAGCTCAGTCTCTCTGCCTGGCCAACCTGTATAAATCCTTTTCTCCTTCCTTAGTGTCCAACTTCTCATACAGCTCCTCATATACCTTTTCCTTGGCTTTCGCCACATCCCTTTTCACCTGCTGCAGCATCTCCTTGTACTCCTGCCTACTTTACTCATCACTCTGTCAATCCCAATTCTGTTTTTCTTTTTACTTATGCTTTCCTGCACTTCCTCATTTCACCACCACGTCTCTTTGTCTTCCTTTCTATTTCCAGATGTCACACCAAGTACCTTTCTAGCTGTCTCCCTTATCACTTCTGCAGTAGTTGCCCAATCATCCAGCACCTCTTCACCACCACCAAGCCCCTTTCTGACCTCTTCCCTGAATCTTATACTACAGTTTTCCTACTTCAGTTTCCACCATCTTATTCTTTTTTCAGTCTTCACTCTCCTCCTCTTCTTCTTCACCTCTAAAACCATCCTACAGACCACCATCCGATGCTGTCTAGCTACAATGTCCCCTGCCAATGCCTTAGTCTATAATCTCCTTAAGGTTGCATCTCCTACCTAGAACATAGTCCACCTGTGTGCACCTTCCTCCACTCTTATACGTCATACTATGATCCTCCTTCTTCTTAAAATAAATCACCTCTTATCTCATCACCTCCTCGTCACCTCTGTTCCCTTCACCTACATGGCCATTAAAGTCTGCCCCAATCACCAATCGTTCATTGCTAGGTACACCATCTACCATTTCATCTAACTCTCTCCAGAATTTTTCCTTCTCCTTCATCACACAGCCCACTTGTGGAGCATAAGCACTGATGGAATTTATCATCAGCCAAGTTCATATTGAAGATCACTAATTGATGACTGGTAGGATGCCAGGTTTCTTGATTCAAACTCATTCCTACATTTCAGTTAATCGGACACACAATATCAAATATTGTTTTATGCTAATACAAACATTTTTTTACTAAAAGAGACACCAAAATTAACATATTAATCATTTATCCTAATCAGTTCATTGGAAAAAGATGTCCAGAAATCCCCCCAATTACGGTATGAGTAAGCGTGTCTGTGCATGTTATCAATGTACAACTTGATTAGAGATTGATTTGTGGTTAACTTCATTAGCCACAGACTGCATCATTAAACCATTAACTTTTTCCCAGCTAGCATTACGTGCAAGAGAGAGAGAGAGAGAGAGACTCCAACCTCGTCTTTTCCTGCGCCTCTCTCCACCGTCTGTAGCATCGTCCTCCCCTTCGTCCATCTCGTCAGAACCGCTGCCCTCTGACCCAGAGATCTCTTCTCCTGGAAATATTAGACAGTCAAGCCTTGTGGATTACATCCATTTTATATTTCTGAATCCTTATATTTAAAACATTAACAGTGTAGGCTGTAATTTCACAGGTAATTTGCGAAGGGAGTTAAAATCCACTCAGCACCCAATCAAACCCAATTCCCTCTGCTGAAACATCTAGCGCCACATTTTAAATTTTAAAATGCTGTTCATTATTAATACCTGCAAAATGTATTAAAACTATTTTTGCACTGAATATTTACAATCTACCGCTATGTAGGTATTGTGTATTCAAATGTTATTCTAATTGCTCACTGTGTTCTTCTCAAGCATTCGTGGCACCAGAATATACAGTGTACAAAAATACAGTGAAAAAATATCTCAGATGCAGATTAATTATACATCGAGCACGAGAGCTGCGGCTCTGTTTAAACACTGGCCTACAGATCAGACTGAAAATGACGATATTAGAGCGCTTGTAAAACATCTGTGTGATACTATAACTAGAATAGCCATTTATACTTTCAATGAAATGGTACAAATGCTTGATAGTTATTCTTGTGTACCTTCTTCCAACTTTTTCTTGAGCTCTTCGATCTCCTTCTGAAACTGGCGCAAAAGTGCATCTTTGGGGTCTTCGTTGATCCTTGCTTTATTCTTGATATTCTTTGCACGGTTAGCGTAGCGCAAGGTGCTGATGGTCTCATCGTAGTTGTAGTCCGCTGGCCCAATGTTTGCGCACTAAAGGAAGAGCAATAATTGAATTTAACCTTAAAATAGGGCCAATTTCTATTTTATTAGTTCTGCCTTGCAGTCATGCTGACTGTGCATCCAAAACAAACCAAAACAAACTCTAAATCTAATCAATTATTCAAGATCTCCGAGAATTTTTGTGCGTGTTTGTGTGCGTCTTTACCATCATGGTTTTGGAGTTTCCTCCCAGAGAGTCCTGCAGCAGGCGTGTGAGTTTGGAATTCCTGTAGGGCACGTGTGTGCTCTTCCCATCCACCAAAGCGGAGATCACGTTCCCCAGAGTCGACAGGGACAAGTTGATCTTCGTGGCCTCTTTAAGACGCTGGCCAGTGGCTCCTGTCTTTCCCTGCCTCTCAGATCCCTGACCACCAAGAAGCATCCATCGCAAAACATTAATTCAATGAAACAGAAGAAAAACGTTCATGTTTGGCTTGTTTTTTTGTTTGCTCCCCTCACCGCAAGGTCCACCAGGTGCAGTTTGCCCATGCGCACATGCTGGTTTCCATCGATGCCCTTCTCGCTGCACTCGATGGTGATGGTGAAGATGGCGTGAGATCGGGAGCTGTGCTCATTCATGTTGGTAGCACCAACCGAGCCTGCAGAAACAAAGACAAGTGGCTTCGTGTAATTGGTTCATTCTTATCAATAAAGGACACATTTATTTGTCTATACATACACATCTACAAAACAATAAAAAATATTATACGACACTACCAATGTCTCTTATAATTTAACAATTTAACTTCATGTCTTCTCCACTAACTTCTTCATCTCTATCTTATGCCATATTAGAACCACACTCACTGACCACTGTATTAAGAACACATGCACACCTGTTGTTTATGCATGTAATTATCCAACCAGCCATTTGACAGCAGCAGAATGCTTAACATCATGCAGATACACACGAAGAGCCTCAAATCACATCCATGAGAATGTGAGGAAACATTAGAATGATATATGAAAAAAATAATATTAATAATTTTTAAAAAGTTCTCAGTGACTTCAATTTATGGTTGTTTGTACCAGACTTGCACTTTTGGCACCGGACCAGGCAATGATTCTTCCTATCTTGACCTGTTCAGTTTGGGTCAGCTTATGCCCACTGTAGCCTCAGATTCCCGTTTTCAGTCGACAGAAATCAAATGCAATGTGGTGTTCTGATATTGTAGCCCATCTGCATCACAGCGATACATTCTAAGATGCTTTTATGCTCACCACTGTTTTAAAGAGGTTATCAGAGTTTCTGAAATCTTCCAATCAACAACCAGAACTAAAATTCACTAAATGTTTTTTGTTTTACACACCATTCTGTGTAAATCCTAGACAAATTCTGAAATACTTAACCCAGGTCACCTAGTACCAACAAATGCCATATCAGTCATAAGGGATCCCTTAAAGTGTGACTCATGTGACTGGCTAACTGTATAACTGAATAAATGGAAAGACGTGCATTACTTCATACTACAGTGGCTGGAAAGTGAACTTTGGACCTAAACAGAAGCCCAGAACCAGCATCCAGGTGTTGCTGATGTTTATAACAAGCATGGACCAGAAACATGCAAACAGTAAAAAAACTCTTACGATTCTTGTGCCCCAGAGTCATAATTCGGTCCATATCGTCAGCATTGTTCACAACGTAGCCGGATAGGTCTTTAATGTAGACTCCCACATCTGGCCGTTCTTTCACCTGGTTTGGGGATTTTTTTTTTCCAAAAACGTGCAAATGAGTTAATGGAACTTGTGAATACACTAAACATGTGAGGAATATTCGAAGGAAATGAGAAGTTGAAGAGATAAAAGCATGAGAAAGAAACTCCTGACAGTTCCACATTTTATCATACCATCAGTTCATAACCACAGGTTACCAAATCAGTTCCTGGAAACTCATTATCAGATGCCTAGTCATGCTTGTTAAAAATAAATTAATATATAAATAGCATGATTTATCAGTGTGCTAAGACAGTTGGTGGAAAGAATAAAACAGCATTAATCACTATAGAGCTGATTGGTTAGCCTATACTCCTGTGGTGTAAGCTTAATTTGCTGGTTAATTCCAGTGTGTTCCTATTTTAGTTGGATTCTTGATAATAAAATAAGATGCTCCACTGAAGGTGAATGAGGGATGCAAAACATCTGCTAATTTACAGCCCAATTTTGCATTTCTGTATTAATAGGAAGGTCATGCACCATCAAAAAGTGATGATTACTTAATAGTTACTTAATCAATGATCAGTGTGTAGGCAGTCTGTTTCTCACCTCCAGTCTCTGCAACTGGTCCTTCCCCAACAAGTCCCTCACTTCCTCATTATAGATCTCCAAGTATGAGACTCTAACTAAGAACCTGCAATCGTTAGAAATAAGGAAGATTTGGTCAGCGGTGCATATGTGGGTTCTTTGTGGGATTAATGAAATGAAAAATATGTATTGACATGTAAATACAAAAATACATTATTTATAAATATACAGGTGTCATCCTAAAACCAACACTTCTGAACAAGTTTCAGTAGCTGGTCTAATAATGTTTCCCCCTGTTGGTGTAAACCCAGAAAACAAGCTAAAACCAGCACAGCTCGGAGCATAGGAAAAAGTGAATGCATTACACATTGAATGGTAGAAAAATTAACAATCAGGCACTGATGATGTACTCACCTGGTGTCTCCCTCCGCTTTAGCAATGTGGCCGAAAATGTGAGCAAATGAATTGGGTATAATCCCTCTCAGCTCAGGAACTGCTCTCACTCCCTCCATGGTGAAGGTTTTCCCTGTGCCAGTTTGTCCATAAGCAAATATGGTTCCTGGGGAGAAATTAAAGACCACAAGAAAACGTCCACTGTTATTCTATATACAAGCATTGGGCCTCTTTCATCAAACTAACTACAAAAAATTTCTTCACATATCCTTCAAATGAGTGTTTACACAAGAAATTCTGTTATAAAATCCACAATCCTGTATTCATATCTACTGAGGTTGTGCAAATTTTAAAACATGATTAGCCTTAAATAAACCTAGATTTTAAAACCTACGATTTCCAAAAATAACAGCTTTTTATATACAGAACATGTCGAGTTTAAACACCTTATTTTTTTATGAGATTTACAGTGTTTTGCAGACACTGTTATCCAGACAACTTCGAGAACAATTTTAGGGAATATATATAAATGCATACTTCTGCAAGTTCACGGTCAATTAAAGTATAATGTGTCTAAATTATATGAAGATGTACAAAGCAAAATCTGATTTGCCACAATTCTTGTAAATCCAGCAACGAAAATTTGTTGATTTACCCACTATTCTTTATGTTACTTAATGTTATTGAGGTTTGCCAGAATTACACAGTCTGGCTTTGGGTTTAAGTTGCTAGGGTGTCCACCTTTTCATTCGTAAATAATGTACCTCGGTGTAGAATTATAAGCTTTAAATTGTATGAAAATGGTCTTATAACCCTGGCTAGACTGATAGGTCAACAAATGTGTCTTTAAATCACTGCTGATATCTTTTGTCCTTGGTGTTCATGAACACTTATGAACAGCAAATGACTTATATAGAGAGTGTCAAACTTGAGAGGGCATTTTTTTATTTAGTTTTCTTTTTAATCAGAACACATGCACACACACACACACACACACACACACACACACACACACACACACACACACACACACAGACCCTTCATCCCTGGGTTTACCTATCAGAACATAGGTTGTCTGTACCTGAAAAATAAATTAGTATGTATTTGAATTAGATAGAATATAAGATTTGACCTTAGCTGATAATAATTTGTGGCCTTATTTACTGCCCCACAGGCAGCTTTCTCAAATTAAAAAAGAAAATTATAAGACAGTACTAGTAACAGAACTCCCACGTTCTTAATTTGCATTCACTCGAGCCTGAGAATGTTACAATTTCAGGTTCAATTTCTAGATAAAATCAGTGTGAAGTAAAACAAAACGCTTCCATAAGCAGGGAAATTTTCATATGCCGTTTCTTTTAATACGGCAGAACGTTTTATTTATGCTGGGGCAAACTGCATTCACACTTGTTTTTTTCGGTTCCTCCCACATCGATCAAATCTGCCATAAAAGTGGGGCCTCTACCGCTGCTCAAATTGACACACCCAAAATATTCTATAAAGGAGAAATGTAGATAAGGCAAGTTAATAAAGATCAACACACTACAGCACTGATAGTCCAATTAAGTAGCAGTAATTAGGTTTTTCTTAAACACATCCTTTTACTATGCCACCTTTGCATTGTCAAGTATATAAAACTATATAAAGCAATCTATATAGCTGCCCGCATCAGAGTTAAAACACTGTTGATGCGCACCAACAAAGCCAAAAATGGACCAGCACCTCTTTATTACTGCACTCCCTACAATCCTCAACCACTGCTTGACTGGTCCCACCATCTTTCTGGGTACAAGGAAGACAAGCTTCCAGGATCTTATCTGTATTGGCACCGACTTGGTGGAATGAACTTTCACTTGATATCCAAACATCTGTGTCTCTAGCAGTCTCTTCAAATGGCCACTCATTTTCAGAGCTTCCCGAAGTAACACTTCTTTAATTTCTCTCCCAACACAGTTTTAAACAGATGATATTCTTAGTCTGTACCCTAATAAACCAGCATTTGGATATATGTATTGAAGGGAGACAGCAGAGCACATTTTAAGTCACTCTGTATAAGGGCTTACAAGTAAGCCCTTATGAAAGTAATCATGATAGCTTCCATGAATTAAAATGTAAGTATAAAGCCTATAATTTCCCAGATAGCTGCATTTTTATATACAGAACATATTGTCTAAATTAAACACCTTATTTTTCATGGCATTTTTTAGTGTTGTGCAGAAACATGGTTGTACAGGAGTCTTATAGAAGAGCTTTGGGTTCTCCATTAAAAACACTTTCCTGTGATAGTTCACAAAGTCATTGACTATCGAGAATATTCTGTAAAAATTAACCTAACCCTACCAAAAATATTTTGTAAATCTGACATGGAATTTTCACCTCCTTTGGATTACACAAACATTTCACCACAAAAGGTTAATAAGTCAAACCCAATAGTCATAGACTACAAAGACGACATGCTCTTGTTAGTTCTGTTGGTTAAATCAACTTCCACTAAATGTCTAAACAGCTGGGTGTCTAACAAAAAGGTTAAAACTGAGCTCTCTTTAAAAAAAAAAATAATTATAAAAAAATCATAATTTCTTTTTTTTTTAAAGGTTACGATGGAGCAAAATATGCAACGTTTTTAATGTTCATCTTTAAAAAAAATAAAAAGTGAATTAAAGCTGGCCTCACATGACTCGAAATGTGTTCACGTAAATAAACCAAATGAAAAATTACCTCCTTAGAGATATTTATTCACATACCATTATATCCCTCCAACACCGAATCAATAATGGGTCTGGCTGTTAAATTGTACACATCGAGCTGTTTGCTGTCAGGCCCGAACACGGTGTCGAAGGTGAAGGTTTTGGGTGGTTCGTTGGTCATCTCAAGCTTGTTCACCGTAATAGTTCCTCGGATTTCGTCCACAGACACCGACTGCTTGTATCCTGTCGCCTTCTCTTTTTGGTTTAGAGGTCGACATCGGACCACCACCTTCACATTGTCGCTCACCTCCAACTTCTCGTGCTTGTTGCTCTGCAAGGAAGCACCAGAGAGATGGTCAGAACAGCAGAACATCTCCATCTCCACATCATTACATTATATCATAAAACAGTGAGATACGAAATAAAAAAAGATTAATCAAAAATACATTCAAAACATGTCCAATAATAGCTTTTTCTACCTAAAATAAAACAGCACAGCTTTGCTGTAGTATGTTTATTAGCTGCTTCACAAGGATGCTAAGCAACCAATACATTAGCACATATAACCTTTAGCTCGTAGCTATGGCTATTTATTATTTCTAATTATTATTTATTTATTAGCTACGTATAGTAAATAGTACAAATGTATAACTGTAAAGCTTGAGAGGTTTTGCTATAACTGTCAGTCTCGCTTCTGAACTGCTGCCTGCTGAGCCGCCATGCTATGCTAAGATATGCTAAGATATGCTAAGCTAGCCTAGCCAAAATGAAGTTAGTTGTCTTGACAACCATCGGTATTTTGCTAGCGGGGTTTGCTAGCTAACGGCTAAAGCCCAAATATCATCTCGGGTTTTTATTTATATTTTTAAGTATTTTTATATAAACAAACGCCACTGTCAAGACGCAACTGTAGCAGATAATTAATATAAAAACGCGTATCAGTGAATAACACGAAGACGCAAAAATGTCTGCCGTTTATCGATACATGTAGCACGGAACCTAGCAAGCTAATAGGCAAGGATGAAAATATAGGAACCTCGGGATGAGTAGGGGGTTAGAAAGATGGACATTTTACACGCTTACCGGCATTTTATTAATCTTCAGTATGCTGTATGGAGGCCAAGAAAGAAAATGAGGTTCCTGTCGGATGAACAGTGGGTCGGACTGTGTTATTTGTCCATGCTCAGATGCCCATCCCAAACAGCGGCCCTGGGGGGGATAAGATCACCGGGATACACTGAGACTGCGCACTGACTCACTCACTCACGCACGCACGCACGCACGCACGCACACACACAGGTTTGAATGTATTATGAGGACTTTGTCTGTCAAGTTATACCGTGGTTTAAAGGGACACATCTTTCGCATTGTGTTACAGTGATGCTATAAACATAAAAAAAAAATCGATTTGGCCCTAAGTGAGACAAATTTCTCTTCAGAATTCCTCTACACGAAATTACACTCATTTCAGACAGGCCTGACATTATAGTCCTATATGAGGACCTGCCTCCGACAGACATACCATTATCAGGTTAACAATACACCAACAAGACATAACACGGCATTAGATGAACAGACATGTATGTTTTATTAATTCTTAATCAAACACAAAAAAGACAAGGCACTTTTTAAATGTCATAAAGATGGGACACAGACAGAACTCAATTAAATGAGCAAAAGCATACAACCATCGAGAATAATTGAAAAGATGTATGATGGGAAATGGCTTTGTTTAGGATTATAAAAGGCAAAGAAATGAGAATTAATATTCTACATTAATAAAATAAATTGTATTGCTTATAAATATCAAACCAACATTTATAACCTAAATAAAAACAAGCTAGCATTTCCCCTTTGGTGTCTATTTCCTTCAGATCCCTATAAAAAAAGGTAATCACTCAGAAGACATGAGCAGTGTGTACTGCACATGACCAATATAATGGTGTATATAAATATGGTTATACAGTGAGGAAAATAAGTATTTGAACACCATGCTATTTTGCAAGTTCTCCCACTTAGAAATCATGGAGGGGTCTGAAATTGTTATCGTAGGTGCATGTCCACTGTGAGAGACATAATCTAAAAAAAAAATCCAGAAATCACAATATATGATTTTTAAACTATATATTTGTATGATACAGCTGCAAATAAGTATTTGAACACCTGTCTATCAGCTAGAATTCTGACCCTCAAAGACCTGTTAGTCTGCCTTTAAAATGTCCACCTCCACTACATTTATTATCCTAAATTAGATGCACCTGTTTGAGGTCGTTAGCTGCATAAAGACACCTGTCCACCCCATACAATCAGTAAGAATTCAACTACTAACATGGCCAAGACCAAAGAGCTGTCCAAAGACACTAGAGACAAAATTGTACACATCCACAAGGCTGGAAAGGGCTACCGGGAAATTGCCAAGCAGCTTGGTGAAAAAAGGTCCACTGTTGGAGCAATCATTAGAAAATGGAAGAAGCTAAACATGACTGTCAATCTCCCTCGGACTGGGGCTCCATGCGAGATCTCACCTCGTGGGGTCTCACAGATCCTAAGGAAGGTGAGAAATTAGCCCAGAACTACACGGGAGGAGCTGGTCAATGACCTGAAAAGAGCTGGGACCACTGTTTCCATGGTTTGAAATCATGCATGGCACTGAAGGTTCCCCTGCTTAAACCAGCACATGTCCAGGCACGTCTTAAGTTTGCCAATGACCATTGGGATGATCCAGAGGAGTCATGGGAGAAAGTCATGTGGTCAGATGAGACCAAAATAGAACTTTTGGGTCATAATTCCACTAAACGTGTTTGGAGGAAGAAGAATGATGAGTACCATCCCAAGAACACCATCCCTACTGTGAAGCATGGGTGTGGTAGCATCATGATTTGGGGGTGTTTTTCTGCACATGGGACAGGGCAACTGCACTGTATTAAGGAGAGGATGACCGGGGCCATGTATTGCGAGATCTTGGGGAACATCCTCCTTCCCTCAGTTAGAGCATTGAAGATGGGTCGAGGCTGGGTCTTCCAACATGACAATGATCCGAAGCACACAGCCAGGATAACCAAGGAGTGGCTCTGTAAGAAGCATATCAAGGTTCTGGCGTGGCCAAGCCAGTCTCCAGACCTAAACCCAAAAGAGAATCTTTGGAGGGAGCTCAAACTCCGTGTTTCTCAGCGACAGGCCAGAAACCTGATTGATCTAGAGAAGATCTGTGTGGAGGAGTGGGCCAAAATCTACACACTAGCAAAGTAAATCCTTAATACATCTTAAAACGTCACACAAAATCTCAATCACCTCAAGAAATGTTCTCAGTACAAGGAGCAGCACACAGATACTATTCACATTTCCAGTGCTTCAGTCCAGTGACCAAAGGATAATCAGCCAAATCTTATTAAATGTAATTTTTGTAAATTACCTGTTTACTGTGTGTTTTAGAGAAAGCGTACCACAGGGTGCAGAGAGAGGAGTTGTGGATTTGTTTGAGGAAGACAGTTGTGTCAGAGAAGTATGTGAGGGTTGGGCAGGACATGTATGAGGACAGTGTGACAGCAGTGAAGTGTGAAGTAAAAATTACAGACTGGTTCAAGGTGAAGGATATGGACTGCATCAAGGATCGGCTCTGAGCCCTTTCCTGTTTGCAGTGATCATGGACAGAATGACGGACGAGGTCAGACAGGAGTCTCCGTGGACTATGATGTTTGCAGATGATATTGTGATTTGTGTTGAGAGTAGGAAGCAGGTTAAGAAGAGCCTGGAGAAGTACACACTGGAGAGAAGAGGAATGAAAGTCAGTAGGAGTAAGACATAGTTCATGTAAGTGAATGAGAGGGAGGGCAGTGGAGTGGTGCAGTTGCAGGGAGAAGAGGTGGAGAAGGTGTTGGAGATTAGATACATGGCGTCAACATTACAAAAGTAATGGAGAGTGTGTTAGAGAAGTGAAGAAAAGAGTGCAGGCAGGGTGGAATGGGTGGAGAAGAGTGATAGCAGGAGTGATTTGTGATAGAAGTGTATCTGCAAGAGTGAAAGGGAAAGTTTATGGGACTGTGGGGAGACCTGCGATGTTGTATGATTTAGAGACAGGTGTATTAACTAATAGACAAGAGGTGGAGCTGGAGGTAGCAGAGCTGAAGGTTTTCGAGTTAGGAGGATAGACAGGAATAGAGGGACAGCGCATGTAGGACGTTTTGGGGACAAGGTGAGGGAGGTGTGATTAAGATTATTTGGACATTTGCAAAGGAGGGACATGGGCTACATCAGTAGGAGAATGCTGAGGATGGAGCTGCCAGGAAGTAGGAAAATAGGAAGGCCAAGGAGAAGGTTTATGGATGTGTGGTGAGGGAAGACATGCAGGTAGTTGGTTTGAAAGAGGCAGATGTAGAGGACAGGGGGGGTATGGAGACAGATGATCTGCTGTGGCGACCCTTAATGGGAGCAGCTGAAAGAAGAAGAGGAGGAAGACCTGTTTACTGTGTTTTGACAACTGCCAGGGTGTCTGTTGTTTCAATGTTGAAGGAGTCAGAATAAGCATACAAAATAGATTAACATGCACGTTGTACAATATACTATTGTTTGGTTTCATTAGGCCTAGTTTGTCATCTTCTACTTCTTTCATTGACCACAGGATAGATGGTGCTATGTTAAAGTCTGATTTATCTTCCTGTCCTTACCTTATGTGGTGCTGTAGTACTCATTTCTGGTGGTAGCAACTATATCAATACTACTTTTAATTTAGATCTGATACAAAGTACTTTCAATACCAATATGCCATTATTATTAATATTCAATAGACTGAAAATTGCCTGACTTACCATTACATTTATTTAAAAAATGATAAAACATTTTGAAAGGTTTATTGCTGAATAATGTTTAAAATTATATATTTATCAGACAAACTCCATTCCTTTCAAACTATATTGTGAGAATGAATTGCTCCTCTCGATACAACACCAGTATCAATCATTTAGAATCCATTCCACTGTCTCTCTGCATGTTCACAAAGAGCATCATGCTTATTAAAGTTTAATCAAACGTATTGTTATTTTTCTTGATATTTTGGTTTTGTGTCCCTCACTAACCATATGCTTATAGAGATGTGCATTTTACTTAAAAAAAATTTCCTTCTGGCCCCTAGCAAGGTGTTTCTTTCTGCATGTAGGAATTACTAATTTTTTCCCCTCACCATTCTGTGTAAACTAGGTTAAAAAAAAATATTACAACAGATAAGCAGTTTCTGAAATATTCAAATCAGCCAATTTGGTACCAACAACTATCATATGGTCAAAGTCATAAAGATCAGATTTTTTTTCCCCCATTCTAAAGCTTTTACTCTTTACCTGCATGATTTGATGCATCTACCACATTAGATCATTTCACGAATAAGCAAGTCAATTTTCTCATTAAAGACTCTGGTGAAAATAGCTGTAAAATTAAATCAAGGTAAAACACGAAAGCCATTGATCTGACAGTGTCTAAATATCCTGAAGTCCCATTTAAAGTTGAAGTGTAATTTAATGATGTGTAGCTGTCCTTCTGACTTTGTAGCTGGATGTCTTGCGGCGCTCCATTTTCCATTTTATGATGCTGTGCTGTAAATTTATATCTTATATAACTTTAAAGTAATTCATAATCACAAAACATCATACATAGAAGTCAGTCCAAAAATATAAGCAAATTAAACACCACAATATTTGATCATAGATTCTTTATTTCTGTACTACAAAAATAAACTAGGGTTTGCTGTCAATTCAACCGTGCGTGATACACAATTTTACAGAGTTATATTTGCAAAAGTATCCTACATTTTCTGCACTTAAAGAACATAATCTAGTGTTCTGACTGGGAAAATAAATCATCCAGAGCTATGGCAAATCATATAAATTCTACACACACACACACACACACACACACACACACACACACACACACACACACACTATGTACTCCAGTCTTGGTATAAAGTAAGATATTAAGGGCTGCCATTTGCCTGGTTTATTTAAAAAAAAATAAAAATTAAATTAAATAAAAATTCCTTTTGGCATGTACTTACTATCAAAGCCATACCATTGGAATGTAAAGTGCGTGGTTATATAGAACTCTGTGTTGCCAGATTTGTCTGTTTTCCATACAGATCATAGGAAGTGTATTAGTGTGTGCAACTCTGGATTTGTCAACAGCTTCTGAGAGTTTTGGAGTTCTTAAGAAATCTTAAGAAATAAAATTAAAAACAAGAGTCTAAAAATGTCTATGAACCAATGGGACAAATGGCAATGGGATTGAGGAGTTTCATATGTGTTAGAGATGACCAGAAATACATTTGCTGCAAAAATTAAAAAGCAAACCGTATGCAGAAAAAATTAAAAAATAAATAAACACTGGATGTCCCCTCCACCCCACCCACAATATTAACCCACCATCCTCAAACACAATTTGAACTGATAAGATTATTAACAGTGTAGTGTAAATAAGTATTATAGTGTATTTACACTGAGAAATACAAATAAATGAATGTTAATAAATTATATGTGCATTGACCATTATTTCTGCACATGTCCAAATCAAGCACCATAAATCAGAAAAAGGGCTTGTAATAGACATTGGATAGAATCAAAATGGCTTCCACACACAACCACAAATGACAGACAGCAATTGTATGAGCACAACTCCTTTTAAAATCACATATTGCATTTTTTAATAAGTGCAAAACTTACATGTACAACCCAGAACAAGTCTTACAGACTAGTACACAGTATATCATTTAAATATACTGTAGGTTCAAATATGTGATCTGAGAGAAAGCTCGGCAGTGTCTAACTAAAGCCTTTTATAACCATAACCTTATAGAGATGTACATTTTCCTTTTAACAAACACCCAATTCATGCCTTAGTAATTAACTGGCTGAACTTGAGTTCTTTCAGGTGTAAGAAAATTGCACTCTGCTGTTTTCTGGCCCTTCAGGACAAGAGTCTAAAATAGTAGCCCTTATCCATAACAAAGGATGAAAAAAATAATCTTTATCCCAATGTGTGTGTGTGTGACTTTTATAAGGGCAGTAGGATGTCCCAGAAGTGATAAATAACACAAAAGCTAGATTGAGGAGGATCTGTGGTGTGTGTTTATGGCTAATGAGGCATGCCATATACTGAAACACACTCTAATAGATAAAGAGTATATTGCTTTGTTTTTACACAGGTGACTTGTTCTACGTGGTTCCATAACCAACACTGGGGGTGTTCTGAGGGGTTCTTGATAGCACATTGTGAACATACAAGAAGAAAAAAAAAAAAAAAAAAAAAACACACCACACTCAGGCAACTTTGTCCAAAATGTCCAGAATACTGCTTTGGAAGAGACCAGTCACGCCAGTAAGCTCCTGTTTTACCAAAACCCTCCCGTCTGGCCGAGGCTTTTGGACCAGAACCATTTCTCCCTCCAGCAGGTTCAGCTCCGCGTCAGTCTTTGCGTTATATCCCATCTTCACCTTGTGTCTGAAACAACAGATGTGAGTGTGTAGTATCAATATCCATCATGTGTATGCAAGACTTGCTGTGAACTTGCATGTACTGTATGTGCAGAAAAATATTGCAAATTGTAAAATGGCTCAATTAAAATATTCACTGGTTTGTGAATGGGGTGAAGCCGAAGGAAGTGAGCGGTAAGGAAAACACACCTTTATGTGAATTAAATAATCAAGGTTCTTTGTTGAGGTGAGCAAGGAACAAGATAAAAAGAGGAGAGAAAAGAGCCTTGGAAGAAAGGGACTCTGAGCTAAGTGTGTGTGCGCATGTGAAATTAAATGCAAAAGTGTGATTATGGGAGAATAAATCCATAAAAATCTAGATAAAGATAAAGCAATAGACAGAACTTCAGTTAGCCAGTTAGTCAGACAGACAGCCAGTCAACCAGACAGACAGATAGATAGCTACACACACGCTCCAGAAAATAGCAAATGGATAAATATTAATGGTTCTAAAAGCAAATATTTGGTCAAAAGTTGAGCAAGAATAAAATAAATGAACTCCTGAGACCTCCTGTACTGCAATTTGACATTTACTGTTGCAGCAGTGAAATGCTTGCTTAGAAGTTAAACACAGGAAATTCATTTATAAAGTGTTCTTGTATGCAGGACAACGATTAAAATGTTTGATCTAAAATTCAACATGTCTAGGATCAGCAAATCTTTAACTACCTAATCATCTGTTTGAAGAAAAATCCACACTGAATGAAAACACACAGAATCTGTTCCACTTTGTCTGAGAGATTATACCCCGAGGGTTAAACTTTAGAAAAAGAAAGGGAAACACTATGCCATACAAAGTATTTATTTGTTGAATTTTTGCTAACTTCCTGAAGAATGATTTTTTCCTTAAGATCATCACACATTTAATAATTTGCCATTTAATTTTATGCTCAAAAGTATAGATCTTTGTGACATTATCATCAACCAAATGTATACATTGCACCCGCAAAGTCTTCACAGTTTTTTACGTTTTCCACATTTTATGTTACAGCCTTAATCCAAAATGTATTCAATTCATTATTTTCCTCAAAATTCTACAAACAATACCCCATAATGACAATGTGAAATTAGTTTGTTTGAAATCTTTGCAAATTTATTGAAAAAAAAAAATAAAAAAAAAAATAAAAAAAATCACATGAACATAAATATTCACAGCCTTTTTTTCAATACTTTGTTGACACACTTTTGGCACCAGTTACAGCCTCAAGTATTTCTAAGTTTGATGCTACAAGCTTGGTACACCTTTTTCTGGGCACAACTGTAAAGGCAAAATCTGTGATACTTATGTACATGTGATTTTTTTTTAAAAATTTTTTATAAATTTGCAAAGATTTCAAACAAACTTATTTTACATTGTCATTACGAGGTATTGTTTGTAGAATTTAAGGAATTTAAGGAATTTAATACATTTTGGAATAAGGCTGTAACATAAAATGTGAAAAAAGTTAATGCTTTTCCGGATGCACTGTAATTATTCAGCCAATTTCTGGGCTTCTGGAATGAAAATTATTTAAACTGCAGATCATTTAAGATTATTGCGAAAACTGAATGATAAGCATTTGATAAATGTGACTTTCTTGCTTCCCAAATATGAAATGCATGTAACCTGAAACTGCTATCTTAGCAAGTGAAACTGAATACAGGAAATTACACAGAAATGGATACAAATTCAAAGTAATTTCTCATTGTGAAATTATCACATAATATCTATTTAATTAGGCCTGTTTTCACTACCTTTTCACATCTGAAATATAAACTTAACAAATGCAAAGAAGTAGCAATATTACTAATGAATTGTAAAGGCCTACACCCCATTGAACATAAAAGATCTCATTTAGACCATTATATAAAATGGATTTTTCCTTGCGCTCATGAGCATTAGAATAATTACTTTCAACCTTCATGAACATTTTATCTCACGTTGTTACTCTTGGGTCAAAAACGATGTAAATATGATCTCATGGGATTTTCTCCCATTTAAAAAAAAGTGAAATTTTGGACAAATTTCACCCAAATTTTGGTTAAAACGTATAACGGATATGATTATCCCATTAGTAGTTGCTGACTCAATGCCTGAGATATGGGTTGAATAATGAAGAAGGAAAAAAAAAAAGATTTCCATTAAGACTGCAGTGATATTGTTCTCACCTGATGGGACTTGACTGGCTGTTGACTGTGTACAGTTTAGTACTTAAAGGCAGGCAATCCCAAGTAAAGTTATTCTGACCAGGACCTTTTCTTTGCATGATTGTCTTTGTGTCTTTAAGGACTGAGGTACTTCCATCCCGACCTATGATGGCTGATGGGTTCCAGTGCTCCAGAGCAGCAGGCCCGGACTGAGAGTTACCCATGACCTGAGCACCGGATGACACGGATGACAAACGTGTTGTGGGTTGAGGAACATCTTCAGTCAAGAACCTCACTGATTTCATAGGCTAAAACAACAAAAAGTCCATGATCAGATCAATAGAATCACAATAGCTTGAAAGCTTTTCTCTTTTTATTTATATATTTTTTAATACTGCTAGTGCCAATTTCCACCCAATAAATATCTCTCACCTATTGGTCGACTAGCAAAAGCTTTCTGTAAAATACATTCCAACTTTCTTCTCATGCTTCATTACAGTGCAAATGCACAAGTGATTTCCTCACACTCAAGAACTCATAAAAGTCCACAATTGGAAACAGTAATTGATAACAGAGAGCCTAACACTAACCACTATCCCCTTCACCCAGACTTCCAGCCAAAGACTCCTGTGGTATTGTAACACTAAAACCTGGAAAATATTTAACCCAGACTCGGGTTAGTTTAACAATCAACTCTAATCATTTTAGCGAGACAAATGAGTAATTATACAAAAAAACATGGTCAACTATCAAGAGAAAACCAAAAAAATTCTTTAAAATGTTTGAAATGTGCAGTTCAGCTGTGATTCAACATAAATAATCACATCCAGGATGACATTTAGTTGACCCACACCATTTTGAGTATGATATTGATTTTATACAACAGTTCCTACAAAGTAAGTGTTTCTTTTAATGACACAATATTGCAGAATGTTCTGTTTATTTATTCTCTGTTATTGGAAATAGATTCTGAAAAGAGCTACACTCGCGTTATTTATTATTTTACATATCTAAAACAGTGTTTCATGTATGACTGTGTACAGTGGACTATTAGACATTACTAGGCACAAAAAGCACAGTAACTCTGGTCACCTTTTCCGTGTTTCCGTGCCGGTGAGTATCTGGTTTGATCAGAATAGACTGAGGAACCATGGAAGTCTCCTTCGGAGCAAGATATCTGGGATCCATTGTCTGGTATGCACCAGCAGAGGGAGCTGTTCCGTCATAAGTCCATTGCTGTGACCTGATTGGATTTGTAAACAAGCCATTTCGCTTCCTGGGAAGGACAGGAGAGCGGCCAAAGCCATAGATCTGTCCCAAATCCTGAGGTGGAGGATGAAGGGTTGAACCTGGATTTGGGGGATGGTAGCTGTTATGCCAGTGTGGACCTAAAAAAGATATATAGTTATATAAATAGTCCATGAAAAGCAAAACAAACTGCTTAAAAAAAATGTTTCATAAAGACAAACCAAGAGGTTCAGATATAACCTCATTTACAGTACAAATACCACTTGGACAAAACCAAGTTATAGAAAATATCTATTAAAAATGACTTTGGTTAATAGCACTTTAAAGAAGCTCACAGATGCCAGTGGAAGTCCAAATATATTTCAAATTCAAAAATTATAAAAAAAAAACATTTCTAATATATTTATATTGCGAACCTACAGTTTTCAGGTACGTTTCAAAATGACCCAATGGCTGCAGCTTGCCGATATTTCTCACCTCTGTGTGAAGTCTGGAAGGCTCGTCTGACCGAGTCCCAGCCTTGCTTTCCTCCTGCCTGAGAAGATTTTGCAGCACTGCCAGATGGTACAGCTCCCTGTGGGGGCATGGCACTGACTGGGGCAGTGACTTCAACCTTTACTTTTTCCTGTAAAGGTTGGGGATTATGGGCTGTATGTCTCTTTGCTGGTGCTATGGTTGCATTGGGAACAGGAAACTTAGGCTGTTCGAGAAACATTGCAGAGGTTCTGTAGGGTAGAAAAAAATACACCATAGTGAGCCATAGTAAGCCATGATTTATTTATATATATATATATATATATATATATATATATATATATATATATATATATATATATATATATATGTATATGTATGTGTGTGTGTGTGTGTGTGTGTGTGTGTGTGTGTACATATATACAGTGGTGTGAAAAAGTGTCCCCTGATTTCTTATTTTTTTGCATGTTTGTCTCTCTTTAATGTTTCAGATCATCAAACTAATTTAAATATTAGTAAAAGTTAACACAAGTGAACACAACATGCAGTTTTTAAATGAACGTTTTTATTATTGAGGGAAAACAAAATCCAAAACTACATGGCCCTGTGTGAGAAAGTGTTTGCCCCTAAACCTAATAACTGGTTGGACCACCCTCAGCAGCAACAACTGCAATCAAGCCTTTGCTATAACTTGCAATAAATCTGTTACAGCACTGTGGAGGAATTTTGGTCCAATCATCTATGCAGAATTGTTGTAATTCAGCCACATTGGAGGGTTCTCGAGCATGCACCGCTTTTTTAAGGTCATGTCACAGCATCTCAATAGGATTCAGATCAGGACTTGGACTAGGCCACTCCAAAGTCTTCATTTTGTTTTTCTTCAGCCATTCAGAGGTTTGGTCTTTGGTGTGTTTTGGATCATTGTCCTGCTGCAGAACCCAAGTTCGCTTCAGCTTGAGGTCATGAACAGATGGCCGGACATTCTCCTTCATGATTTTTTGGTAAACAGCAGAATTCATGGTTCCATTTATCACAGCAAGTCTTTCAGATCCTGAAGCAGCAAAACAGCCCCAGACCATCACACTACCACCACCATGTTTTACTGTTGGTATGATGTTCTTTTTCTGAAATGCGATGTTACTTTTACACCAGACGTAATGGGACACACACCTTCCAAAAAGTTCAACTTTTTTTCAACTTTAAAAGTTTTGGGGATCATCAAGACGAGTCTTTATGTTCTTTTTGCTCAGCAGCGGTTTTGCAGACCATTTTTGCCCAGTCTCTTTCTTATGGAGGAGTCATGAACACTAACCTAAACCGAGGCAAGAGAGGCCTACAATTCTTTGGATGTTGTTGTGGGGTCTTTTGTGACCTCTTGGATGAGGTGCAAAAAATAAGAACTCAGAAAGAGGGCAAACACTTTTTCACACCACTGTATGTATGTATGTATGTATGTGTGTATATACACACACACACACACACACACACACACACACACACACACACACACACACACACACACACATACATACATACATAAAGGGACGGGCAGTATTCAGAGGAGGGAAGTAATGAAGTACAAATACTTTGTTACTGTACTTAAGTGGATTTTTCTGGTATCAGTACTTTAATTCACTAGTTATTTTCTCTATTACTTTTTTTACTTTTACTCATGACATTTTTTTTACACAAATATCTCTACTTTTTTTTCAAACCAGATTTATTACTTTAGTTTTAATGTATTTGTTGACATGATTAATATTTTTTCCTCTCATTGCTCGCCACTTTCAGCCAATCAACCTATTTCTTGTCACTGTGATTTTTTTTCAACCTAACACTTGTGTATCATTTCCTGGCTCTCACACGCCAAAGACATAGACTGGTTTACAAAGCCAAAAACGAGCGTGCCAGATGGCAACAAGAAGTAAAGGGCTAATGTGGATGATATAAACATGACTGAGAACAGACATATTCCTGATCACCTGATCATCATCATCTTTTGTCTGCTTGTGTTCTATATGGTGGATGTTCAGCCTGGATACATACATCAGGTAACATTTGAAATTATTTTGTATTAATATAATAATATGATGTAAGTTACAGTTACCAGCGTGACACTAAAACAGATAGTAAATGGCTACATTTACTTAAGTACATGTCAGAGCTCAAACTGACTTTAACTTGAGTGAAAAAGTGTAGTCAGTACTTTAACTTTTACTCGAGTCTTTTAAAACATTAGTATCTGTACTTCTACTTGAGTGAAGGATGTGTGTACTTTTGCCACCTCTGGCAGTATTTATGATGCATGTACTTCGTATTTCAAATATAAATTATGATTTAGTAATTTGTGTAATGAAACTGGCTTCATATTTTGTATTAAAATACTTTAGTGTTTTGTATTTTTGTAGTTTTAAAATACTGTAAAATACTTTAAGAATTCTACATGATGACATCATACAAATGCGGCCTCTGATTGGTGCCTACTCAGTAGTTTGTCCAGACTTGTTGAGATCAGAGCAGAATATTGATTCATATGGAAGAAGGTGGTGAAGGTAAGAAATGTTCAGGCTGCCAGCTTTCAAATAGGTGTCTAATGATTGAGAAATAAATATTTGATTGCCGATTATTGTACCCTGATTGAATTAGCTGTTTAGTAGGATCATGATTGTGTATACCATTGCATGAATGACTGCCTGACACAATAATAGTATTATATTTATTATTAACAATCAAATGATTAATTAGTTAGAAACTAGTTGCTATGAATACAAGTGCCAGCAGTTGTCTGCTTATGAATGACTTGTTTGTCATTGAGTCAGTGTTGCTGATGCGAAGCAGCACTTTGTTACAAAACACCAAGTAAAGTTTTAAATAAAAAAATACAGTAGTAAATAACCTAAAGTTATGTTATTTTATTTTAAAATACAATTTGATGCATTTTTGCTCAACCCTTTAAATATGCGTTTGTGTGTGTGTGTGTGTGTGTGAGATAGACATATTGTTTTAATGAATTGTTGTTGGTTCTCTGCACATAAGTCTTTCACCCGCCATTTATACTTTACATAATTGTTTGGATTGTGACATGAAAATATCTGGTACCGAGCACCAGATAAAAGACCATAAAAATGCATTTTGTAATATATAGCGGCCTCTGCTGTCTGTACAAGAAACTGCAGTTAGAATATATCATTGATATCGAACAACTGGTAACACAACCAACCTCACTGACATGTCCACAACCAAACACCTCAAAACTGACCAATCTCACAACCAATCATCCAACCAACTCCACAAACAAGTTCTGATCAAACCCACAACTGATCCCACCACCAACCCCACAACTAACCCTACATCCAAAAAAAAATCAACCAATTTAAACAGCATCTCAAATGAAGCCGCAGCCATTACAGGTGCTGAAACTGATCAAGAACCACATGAACCAAACTGCATTTTTTTTCTGATGGTAAACTATAATTTAAAAAACGTATTTATAAACTGCATCTTTAACCTATAATTTATGTTTACTACTCAGCATTGTTTTCATTTCCCCACGCCTCCTCTTCTATCCAATACAACTGTAAAAGTTATTTTATTATCCAAAATAAATATCAAGTTTCGCATTTTAAATTTCAACTACCGATTATATAATGTATTCATTAGACAATTTTTTTCCTGAAAAGTTAACATTTTTCCACAAAGCTTCAAAATAAAAAAAGAAGTACAATTATTATAACTATATGGTACAATCCACTGAATATTATGTACCCCTGTTTAATAGGCAGTTAAAAGTGTATAACAGTTTAGCTGCTTATTCTGAACCAGGGTTGCCAGATTACAAAATGTCAGCCTTGCTGCATCCACACACATTCAGACCAAATTCAGGAAATTTCTTGGCATCAGTAAATGACCTTTACTAACAACTTTGGGAAACAAGGTTACTTTAATGTGCACTCATTTCTAATATGGGGAAATTACACCTTTTGTCATCCGATCTTCCCTTTTATAATATTTGCATCACATAATAGAATGTAACATAAATATAGGTGCACATTTGTGCTGTTCATGGGTATAAAACAAGCTCTTGGCAGACAAGGAGTATTTTGAAACAAGCCCAATTTGTCAACCTTTCAGTTATCTGTTTTATTCTCTGATCCTTCTCCACTGAAAATGTTCAGAGAGCAGCATGGGACAACATGAGTCCTGCCCCTCTATTAGCACTTGTTTGACTACTATGTGCAATAATACCTCTATGAACAAATGAGGGTGTAAGCATGCTGCTATACAATCTATACATAGTACAAACTAGTATAGTGTGCATTTCAATGGGACATCAGCTTTAAACCTTATAAAAAGCAGTGTACCTTAAAAAGAATTGGTATTTTAGTTTAATTAATGGAGATATATTAGTACAGAGATATTATTATGGAGATTTTGCGTATACTACATATGGGAGCTAAAAGGCCTTTTTGAGCAGGTAAAACACACCACACAAAATCTAATATGAGTCTATTATAAGCTGCAGGATGAGTTGTTGGTTGGATGTCTGAGATGGGTGTGACTGTGTGTACAATGCATGCACACAACGGATTGTAAACAATGGCTTACCGAAGCACAGGTGTAACGTAGTTGGCAGGCAGGATGCCCACTTTACCGGTTCTGAGAGACAGACCACGTAACCAGCCCTCTTTAAACTTCCCGTAAACCCCTACCATTTCGCCTTTGCTCAGCTCCAGCTCCTCAGCTCGATGGGGTGTGTATGAGTATAGGGCAGCGCACCTAGAAAAAAGAAGAAAAGTTTGCAACTCTGCGCTTTTCCTGCTTCCCCACAACAAAAAGCGCGACTGATTTGCAGATAAATTTCCACTAAGTGACACGAGGGCCGTCATCCAGCGAAAGCCACAGTATTTAAACATCAGCTCAGAGCTGAGAATAGGTTATTTCACTCCTGCGGATAAGAAACCCAGCTGCTGAGGAACAGGCGAGGACTGTTGGTTTTGCATTACTGTCTTGCTGCCATTCCTTTGTATTTCACTTTCATTTGTAGTTAAGTTTTTTCTATAGTCCTACTTTTTTTGCCCCCCCACACAGTCCAAAACAATAAAAAAAATAATTACATTATTTGTCATGTTCTGCTTAAAGAATTGAGAGAATGGCTCTCAACTTCATTTATCTAAAAACTCATGTAGCATGTGACTCATAATCATAAGCACCCTGTGGGCTGAATCAAAGTACAGGCCTCATTATCAGACATTAATCACCATTTCATGTCATTATTACGAGATTT